>NC_047658.1:91500239-91550197 GCF_011762505.2 Arvicanthis niloticus | reverse complement strand
AACCCTGTCTCAGGAAATGAAGAAGTCACTCACATTGACCTCTGGCCACCACACATCTACACGGGTGCATTTGCCCACACATAGCTTTGTGAACTCACAGAAACACACACATAAAAATATGAAGAATTTAAAGATCATCAGACCAGAGGGGGAGGAAGGGTCTTCAGATCTTGGTGTCCTGGACAACTATACGGATTATGTACTCATGAGACGAGTCTCATCCCCTTGCATTATGAGAATGTCGAATCCCAGACCTTATTTTCTCTTCCTGACCATTCTGGGAAATGATTCATCATGTCCAATTTCAAGTTGCAAAAACCTTAGAGATAGTGATGAAGGATGTCTCACTCCCATTCTCAGAATCAGTGAGTAACTATCAGGATGAGAATAATCATAAATCACTGTTAGCAGTTAAGTGGAGTCATAGAACTCAAGCCCACCTATTCCGAGGCTAAACCCCAGGTTCTTGCAGTACTGCTGGGCAGTCTCCTGACTCTTGCTCAGCGCCCTGCAGGTCTTGGTGGGGTTTGCACCCAGATTATCAAATATGTCTCTGACAAATTTTGCCCAAAAATGAAACCAATATGTTATGACTATCTCCAAAAAAACCTAACAAAGATGCCAAAAGGAGATGGTGGGCATCTCAGACTTCTTAAGCAAGTCACCCACATCCCGAGATTGATGTAGGTGCTAGACATTGTGCTGCACTCAAAGAGCAGATTGAGAAGTCTGTGGCTTTGAGGACAGATTCGTTCTTTTAAGGGAAGAAGGTCCTGCTACCATTTTTATTTTAAAATGCAACCCCTACCTCAAACTGGCTCTTCACTGTTCAGTCTTTACTAAAGAACAAGAAAATCTCCATTACCCAGGATGCTTCTTTCCTGGGTGATTGGAGACAATACAACCATAGCCTTAGTTTTGAAAAGTATTCAAGTGGATTATTCATTACTGAGTTTAGACTAGCTACCGAGCATGGACTTCAGGAAGTATTAAGGATCATGGGGACCTCTATTTCTTTATCTTTCAAATCAGGACAAACAGTAGAATTTATAAACAGTAGATCTTTTATTATTTATGGCCAAGTAGAGCCATATGGAATTCTAATGAATGAGATTTTGTGAATGAGCAATGCTTAGCTCTGGGTTTGTCTGTCTGTCTGTCTGTTTGTTTGTTTGTTTGTTTGTTTTTGTAAAGAATGAAACATATTGTACTTCTAAGTTTTAATTCCAAGTGCCTTATAGTGGGACTGTGCTGGCAAGTTGGTTTTGTTGCTGTTGTTTTGTATCCATTTGACATAAGCTAGGGTCATCTAAGGAGAGGGAAGCTCAACTAAGAAAATGCCTCCCTCAGCTTTGGCCTGTGTGTAGAACCATAGAGCATTTTATTCATAAATGCCCAATGTAGGAAGGCCTAACTCACTGTGGCAGTCCTGGGGTGTATAATAAAGCAGGTTAAGTGAATTACAGAGAACAGGACAATAAGCCACACCCTGGTCTGGCCTTTGATTCAGTTCCTGCTTTGAGTTTTTGCCCTGACTTTACTCGGTGATGGACTGTAAAGTATAGAATGAAATAAACTCTTTCTTTTCCAAGTTGCTTTTGGTTATGGCTTTTATCACAGCAATAGGAAACAAATGAAGATGAGGACTAAGCAGCCCCCCCCACACACACACACCATGGATGTGCACGTGCAGGAATATTATGAACAAAGAGAGAAAGCACCAACTCATTACAAGGATCACAGACTTAAAGGTACACATCACATGACATTCTTCATATGTTTAACCCATAGATCCATAGATGCAGGCACATGAAAGATGCTCCGTAATTATTATTTAAATGTCTCTTTGTGTCCATCAGCTGCCAATTTGACATAGCCTAGTCACCTGTGAGGGAAAAAAGCTTATTGGGAAACAATCAGAATGAATCCATTTCTTGTGCCATGGGTTTACAGAGGGAAGAGTAAGGAACTCGATTCCAGAGAATGAACAGGAGCAGAGACTGGCATGGTGGCTCCTGAAAATGACTCTGGTATTGCTGACCAAAAAGCACCAGAAAATGATCTCGTGTTTTGTTTCTTGCATTTTTTAAAGAGACTGATTGAACAGCATTGGGTCTGGAGAGCTCTAACTAATATGAATACATCTAGTCTATAATCATCTGGTAAAAGGAGCCTGGGTGGAAAACCGACATATCACCGTAGCAGAAGGGAGAGACGGGCACAATCAGACTATTGGTGACACCTCTGAGTCCATGATTGTACCATTCTTGGAATTCTCCCTGTCTTCTAAACCTTTGTCTAGAGCACAGTAACAAGAGTGCTCTTAAGGTGCAAGCTGATGGAATTAGTGTTTTCTTTGATTTATGGCCCCTAACATGGTGTGACTAAGCCCTAATACATTGGCTTTGGGAATCAAAGACCTGGTCCAACTTATCACTCACCTCACCATGAGGAGAAACTAAGGATGTTCCTAAGTCTTCTGTTTCTTGGAAAACAAAAGTCCAGGTTAGCACCCAAAGTGTGACCACAATCAATAATTGATTGTAACTAGCCTTTAACTCCTCCCAAAATAGTTGAATGTATCACCCGTCATGCCTCACTGCTAGCTAGGAAGGGACTGACAGCAAATCACAAGCCAATCACAGGGTTCCCTCACGTGAAGTCTTCCAGCTAAGCTGGGAACATAGCTCACATGCAAGCAGATAATGTAGCTGGAATTTGGGGGGGCTTACTGGGATTGCAGCTTATAGGCATGAATCATGCTGTTAAATGTCTTCCCAGAGAACAGCAGCATCATGTTCCAGGAAGCAGTTTTGATGACCAGTGTGGGATTATCTTTGAGAACGAAATGTTAAGAGCAATAGATTGGAGAGACCTTCCTGTCAACCCAGCTTACCAGCCAGATGAACTGTTAGATGGTGTCAGAATACTTCCTGTTGGAAACAACTTGACCTTTCACCTTAAAAGTAGCACAACTACTTTTGCATGAAAGGGATCTTAGGAATATAATTTTTCTTCTCTGTCAGTTTGTAAAAGAGTAGCCTGGGTCTGCATAATCATCAGGAGAGAGGAAGGATTAAGGTAAAAAGGAAAGGTGAAAGGTCACCTCTGATTAGCTTCTGTACAACTAGGGTAGACACAGAGGATCAGAGAATGAAGACAGGGCATGCTGCTCAGTCAAGCTTCCAGCTGGCTTTGCAACTCTGAGCAGGTCACTTTGATTGAGTGGCCTTTGATTCATTTACCAAACACAGAGACTCTGCACCTAAGTCCCAGCTTACACTGAATTGTGCTTTGTCAGCTTAGTTGAGGATGAGGCTACAGAAAGCTTTGCTAATGTCAGTTCAAAGTGCTTTGTCTAGCACAAAGTGTATACAATTCAAGGCTTGTTTTACATATAGAAACACAGCTAAAATAAAGCCATTCTCAGTTACCCTTCCTACCTGTGACTTTTGCTTCATGCTTCTAAAAGGAAGATGAGCTATGCAACTAGGATATGATATGACATCAACTAATGGCTAGTTATAACACATAGAGACTCATGGAGCCCCTACTGTATCTCTGCATGTCCTGAGCTGCAGGCGTTAAAAACATCACCCATGGTACAAAAGACTGACAGGAAAGGAACATTTTCAGAAGAGAATAACAAGACTTGGTGTCTTTAGGTCACATAGTCTGCTAAGTAACAAAGCCAGGATGCAAATGTATCAAGGGTCTGGCTGTAAACTTCAAGTTCATTTGATTCTATGATGATACATCTATCAGAAAGTCAGAGATAAGAACTAGGTGGAATGGCTCCTTTATACACATTGGTTTACAAGGCAGGTAACAAAATTTCATTTGTCCTTCCATCCATTTTAACAACATTCTCCTTGTGAGACACTACACCCAATGCCTGAGTACATGCATGTGTGAACATGTGCATTTATGTGTGAGTGTGTGTCTGTGTATAGAATGGTGTCACTGTAAGACTGGCCTATGGACATAATTAAGTTTTATGAAGGAGTGACAAATAGTATATTAATATTACATAATTTGTATCAATTTATGAGAAAAGCCATAGAGTATCAGTGTTTTGCCTCTGAATATATCTCTGTATCACAAGCATGCCTGGTGCTCTCAGAGATAAAAAAATGGGTGGTGGGGGGGGGAGACACATGGCATACTCAGGAATTGGAGATGAATATGGTTGTAAGCTGCCATGTGGGTGCTGGGAACTGAACCCTGGTCCTCTGAAAGAGCAGCCTTAATAACTAAGCCATCTTTCCACAGCTTACCTCAGGAAAGCTATATTTTAAATATATAGGGACATGGGAAGAGCTATCAGGTACAGACAAAGGATAAACATCAAATGGACTGTACAATGATGTGATTGATTACTTAAAAAGTAGTTTAATGGAATAGAAAGTAGTAATCAAAAAATGGGTCTTCTTGCTGACTTGAAGCCAAGCAACAAATGCATGTCATAGAAGAGATCTGAGTTACTACCTGTCTCTATACAGCCTGCAGAACAGCCACCATCCTCTGTTCCCATGGCCAAGGACTGTCTCCATGCTATAGCAGGAAAGAAAGTATTCCCTGGCTTGCACATCCTACATCCTTTACTACCTGGACCTTCATCATTACTGGTTCTTGACTTAGATGAGGGGGATTATAAAGCTACCCATCCCAGTTTTGCCTTCTCCTCAAGTTACAGGATGAGGAGTAAACCAGCAGAAACTGACAAATGTGTCAGAGACACATTTCTTGATTCACCCATAAAAGGAATATACAAAATTCCAGTAAGACTCAGAAACAGAAAAGGTCAGAAGTGTTTCAAAGTCATCTTCACAGGGAAGGTACCCCTTGTCTGACGTGTGAATTTCTGATACCCCCAAAGCTTCATGCTTCTGTGGGTCTCTGTATGATACAAAGATTCTCATGAATATATAATTTGTAATATTTCCAGGGCATTTGGCACCATTATGGTAGAGGACTCACTCATGTAAATGGCTTGTAGTGATTAGACAGGGGAAGCATGTCAGTAAAGTGGACTTTGTGACAAAGAGTGTTTTATTTTGCTTAAATTTTATTTTGCTAATCTCCTAGGGAGGCCTTAATTGTATGATTCTCCTACCTCACCCAGTAGCTATGGTTACAAGATGCTTGTAGGCCTGTAACCCCAGGCCCAGCTGAGACCCATTTTTAGCAGCTCACAGCTGTCATTGTCATTGATGTGACCTCAGAGCCAAAGTTTGAGCATGAACACTCTTAAATGTCGCATCTGGGGTTTCCAAATATGATTGCCCAGAACAACAGCACCACCATCCAGCACCTTGAACTTCAGAGAAATGCCATTTCAACAGCCATGCTGTGAGTGCTCTTGATGATCCTCTCAAATTCTTAACTACAGAAATCTGGCTCTCACTGTCCAAGGCTCTCACTGTCCATCCTTCTTGAACATTAAATGTTTGGTTCACTGGAGTTGCAGCGAGCTGCTCTTAGTACATTCACTGGGCACAGGGAATAATGTAAGACATGGCAATTACCCTTAGTATATCTACCATTCTGGGTACCACACAGGAAGCAGCACCTCTTCAAACAGACACAGGGGCTTCAGCTTCTCCTTTTGCTGCATGGTTTTTAAAAATAAGCTACTCAGGTCATGGTCAAGCAAAAAGGAGCTGTACCTCAATTTACCTCAAGCCATCTCTATGATTCTACTGGCAACTGTCAAGGGTGACTGCCAAGCTGCTCTCCAGCGTCGACACTCCTTGCCAAGAGTTCACCAGCTCTGGGCTTTAGAAATTCACAGTTTTTGAAAGATAAGATCATACAAGCCAGAAGTATTTGGGAGTAGTGGGAGGAGGAGCTCAGAAAGCCCTCAGCTGTTATCTGGAGCATCAGTAGTGTTCTGACAGTTTCAAAATGGACATTAAATCACTCATGGGAAGAATGTAAGGTGGGTGTCATCAGTGGGGAAGTGGGTCGGCAGCTGGCAAGTAGCAATGGCAGCGAGTGTGGGATGGGAGGGAGAATGAGAATCATAATCTTGATTATTCTCCATCTTAGTTGATTTGAACCGAATGCCTTGGACAGGCATGGACTTTGTATCTCACTGAAAATAGGAAAAAAAACTTGATTATATGTATAAACTGATATAAATAGCCCGTGATGTGTGTTAATGTCCAAAATCTGTTAGCATGAAGGGACAAAAGCTACATTTTATAGATCTGTGAGTTTTTATATGTATAAAAAGTGGTATCCTAGATCTCCAGAAAGCAGAGAGATCCACTTCATCTCCATGTGTTTATTCAAGTTCCAGTAAATGTCGATCATTCTGTTGCCAGAATGCTAGCTGCTCTTATAATGAAGGCAATTAGAACAGCCAGCCCTCCTGATTCTGATTGCCCTCCTGTTAAAATTAGGCACCCTATAGAAAAATGGAAATGCAGAGTCGTTACCATAAAGCAATAATAAAGTAAACCATTCAATTACAAATGAAAAAAGTGCTTGGATTAATAAGAATATTGTATGCTTAAGAGCATTAAAATACAAGCATATTACCATTTTGTATACATAATGAATGAACTTAGAGGCCAGAGTGATTGGGACATAAAAATACTAAATGGTGGTACCATTTCTCATAAGCTAATGCTGTTGTGCTTGGGGCCTGGGAAGAGAGAGATGCCTGCACATCATAGACTCCCGGTTATCCATATCACTGTGGACATAGAGATGGATGGCAAGTGAGAGCAAGAATGAGTTGTGGTCAGAATCTGCTTACAGAATGGGAATATGATGGTTCCCACCCTTCTTTCAGAGGCCTGAAGAGTCATGAGCTTGGAAGCAGAAACAGAAAATGGAGGTACAATAGAATGAAGACTGCAATGTGCTATAATGACAGGAGCCAGGGACTCAAACCAAGTGAAGACAGACAGGTGACAGTGGCCCAGGGCGGGGTGACTATTCTAAAACAACCAGTGGATGCTCAGCTCTAGACAGACTGAAATTCTTTGTTTGTTTCTCTGTTAGAAAAGTTGATGTCTGTGTGTAGTCTTTCTAGTTTTGAAACTCAGTGAGACTCAACCACAATGGGAGGATCTGATTTGCCCCTGAGCCATTACCATGGTTCTTCGAATGGAGTCAAATAATTCAGGATAGACTCAGGCCACCGTCATTCTTTGAATCCATCACTATCTGGCTTTACTATGCTAGAAAATGGCATAGCCCCCCTAGAACTCGGTTTCCCAGTGTCAGCAGAAGATTTCTGGGCTGTGAGTACTTAAGGACAGCCACGGTGTCTTAGACTCCACATCTCATCCCTAGAGCTCAGCAACATGGAAGTGGTTGAGAAATTATATGTAGTGGGTTTTGTCCTGAGCAAATGTGTACTTTTGACATGGGCATGGCCACGTGCAGCTCTTTGAGTGGAAATGGCCCCATAGGCTCATATATTTGAATGTTTGGTTCCAAGTTGGTGGACTGTGTGGGAAGGTGTGGCCTTGTTGGAGGAGGTGTTACTAGGGGTAGGCTTTGAGGTTACAAAAGTCAATGCCAGGATCAGTCTCTCTGTCTTTGTTTCTTTCTGTCTATCTCTGTCTATCTGTCTTTCTCTGTCACTGCCTCTCTACTGTGTCTCTGTCTGTCTCTGTCTCTCTGTTTCTCTCTCCCTCCCTCCCTCCCTCCCTCCCTCCCTCCCTCCCTCCCTCCCTCCCTCCCTCCCTCTGTCCCTCCCTTCCTCCCTCCCTCTCTCCATATTGTGGATGACATGTTGCATTCTCAGTTCCAGTGCCAGCACCATGCCTGCCTGCTTGCTGCCATGATGGTTATGGACTAACCATCTGAAAATGTAAGCCCCCAATGAAATGCCTTGTTTTATAAGTCACCTTGGTCATGGTGTCATCTCACAGCAATGGAACAGTAACTAAGACAACACAGCAAAGAACTCCAATGATTCAGCTCATGGGAGTGGCAAAAGCTTCCTTACCTTATCAAGGCTCAAAGGGATGGCAAATTTGGGACAGAGTGGAAATGTTGACAGTGTGAGCAGAAAATGTCATAGCTTTCTCCCTGTACCCTCATACTGGATATGTATGGCCTGAAGACTGTCCCCTTAGAGAGATTGTTTTGATTGAGATTAGCTAAACCTGGCTCTCTATTTCACTCTATATAATAACCCTGCTTCCTTGTTTATGTCTATGCAATAATCCTGCTGCCATGTTCAACTGTATATAATAAACACATTGAGGTTTTGGAGTGCTGCAGCTTCTCCATCCAAAAGCCCAGACCATCCAATCCCAGATGTGTTTGTACATGTGCCTGTGTGTCTTTCCTTTCTTCATTATCTCTCTATCCCAGTTACGTCAATCACTAGAGCTATGTAACAGGACAGCAAAACTTCCTGATGAGGGACTAAATGAATGGAACGATGAATGGATTGAATGAATGAGCAGAACACTGAATGAGAGTGCTCTGAGTCCTCACAAACAATCTCTTTGTTTCTTAGCTTTCTGAACTCCATTTCCCTGCTTCAGTCTTCTTCCTGCTGACCAAGATGTAAACACTGGTCTTCAGTCCCATCCTTGCTTAATATACACTGATTTTTATCAATTTCTACACAATCACTGATAATTGTAGCCTTACTGTGCAGGGTTTAGTCTAGGTCTGGACACTGCTAACAGAGACTAAAAAGGCATGAGTATTCTTTCAAGTAGCATCCATCCTAGAGGGATTGAGGTGAGTGTAAACATGGACTGTGTCACATAGGAATTTCCTCCATATTGAAACAATGCATCTCCAGGGAGGCTTATTAAGAGTCAGAAAGTTGCTGGGTGTGGCACTGTAAGGCTTTTAATTCCAGCACTTGAAAGGCAAAGGCAGGCAAATCTCTGAGTTGGAACCCAGCCTGGTCTACAGAGTGAGTTAAACAAAAAGACTCAGGAAATAAACAATTCAAAAGTCATAGGAAGTCCTTGAAACATCCAAATTCACAAGATCCTGCCCTGAGGTTATACAATGAATACCGACTGCTTGAGAGAGATGAGTCTCTCTGACCTGTTGAGCTGCATGCAAGTCATGCAGTTAGGAACAGCGGTGTGGCTTTGCTGAGTGGCCACACATGCTAGACTTTTTTGTGACATGACTACTTACCTTTGCGCCATCTCTGTTCCTATCCCCTCATCCTTTAAGTCACTCTAATAATCTCACTAGTACAATGACCTAGACTTTTGTGCCATACTTGTGCTGAATAAGTATTTGTTCACATGTCCCCAGAAAAAGTTAGAAAGCAGAGTGTAACATGATAATGTTTCTTCTGAAGATGTGTGCAATGGAAATAGAGCTATCTCTGCGCCCTTTGGAGCCTAGATCATAAGACGTCCAACAGTGAGCTTTTTATATGGTTGGGTTTTGATTTTATTTTGATCTGATTTTAACTGTGCCCTGGCTTTTCTTTTTGACATGTGAAATATGTAAATTTCTTTTTTTTTAAATTTCACACAAGAGCTCCCAGTTAAGAGACTTTGGGATTTTAGAGACACTTTGGAATTTTGAAGGGATTTGAGGTATTTTGGAGAGGCTTTGGAAATTTTAGAGTGGCTTTGAACTTTGAATAAGACCTTGGGTCTTGTACTTTTTAAGTATCTGAATTTTTTAAGACTGTGAAACTTTTAAAAGTTGGATGTGTTTTATATTGGGATATTGATAGTGATATAAGAACTTAGAGATAAACAAGAAAGAAAATGTTACAGTTTAATAGCAATGTATAGGTGCATCAGATGACAAATGGTCAGATATCATGGTTAGTATTTTTGTCAACTTGACGAGCTAGACTCATTTGCAAAGAGGAACTCAATATTGTGAAAATGCCTCCATAAGATTGGTCTCTGGGGCTCTACCCAGCAGCTGACTCAGATATGGACACTCACAACCAAACAGTGGATGGAGCATCGAGACTCTTATGAAAGAATATGAGGAAGAATTGTAGGTCCTGTAGAGGATAGGAACTCCACAGGAAGACCCACAGAATCAACTAACCTGGACCCTTGGAGCTCTCAGAGTCTGAATTATGAACCAAAGAACATACGAGGGCTGGGCCTAGGCCTCACCACACATATGTAGCAGGTATGCAGCTTGGCCTTCATGTGGGACCCAAACAACTGGAACAGGGCTATCCCAAAAGCTGTTGCCTGTCTGTGGGTAATGTTCTTCTAGCTGGGCTGCCTAGTCTGGCTTCAGTGGAAGAGTAAGCATTTAGCTTTAAAGGCACTTGAAGTGCCAAGGTGGAGGGATACCCAAGGAGGTCCCCACCTGCTCAGAGGAAAAGGTGAGGGGAAGATGAAGGAAGGATTGTGGGAGAGGATGAACAGAAGAAGGGCAGTGAAGAGGATGTAAATTGAATGAGTAAAAAATAACATTAAATTAAAAAGGAAAATAATCATGAATATCCAGAAGAAGATGTCTACTATTTACTTGAATATAAATAAATATATTTTTTCCTCGAGTAAAATAATAAATAAAAATAAAAGATTAGTCTCTGGAAAGTTCTACCAGACATTTTCTTCATTGGTGCTTTATGTGGGAGGGCGTAGCTCACTGTGGGTTGTGGCAACATTGGGCAGATATTCCCGAGTTATGTAAGAAAGCCAGAGGAGTCAGCCATGAGGAGTGCACCACTAAGCAGCACTCTTCCATCCATGACCCCTGCTTCAGTTCCTGCCTTGAGTTCCTGCCCTGACTTCCATCGGTGATGGAGTGTGACCTGAGAATTATAAACTGATATAGATGTTTTCCTCATCAAGTAGCTTCTGGTCATGACATTTTATCATAGCAACAAAAGCCCTAAGCTGACTTTGAACTCTAAGACATCAGTGTCTTGAACTTTGAATTTGACAGTTGGCATGAATTAAATCTTTAAAATATTCTCTTCTATCATTGCACTATAACTCCTTGTGGGAAAGGGTTACACAGGATGATAGTCAAGAGGTGTTTACTATATGCTCTCAGCAGTACACAGAGAGAAGAAGTGTGGGCAATTTTATAGTGAGCCCAGTTCCTCCATATACCCCTTTGTTTATGTGGTGGTTGAGTATGGTGATCTATTGTTACAACATTTGAAGTGGTGATTATAGAACTTTTTCATTCATTCGTTCACTCATTCACTTGCTCACCCATTCAGGATTCATATAGTTCCTACACAAACTCAATGAAGCAGTGTAAAATATAAGGCTTCTCATGGAGTTCACATTCTACTGATAGACAAGGAACATTCATATCATTTCTGGAGAATAAGTGTCACATAAGAAAATAAAGCAGCACAAAGACAGAGAATCTGACAGGGAAGGTGGATGGCTTCTCACAAAGATTCTAAGAACATCTCTTTGAAAGGGTCCTGAGGTGCACACATGCTTTGTGCTCTACAGGCAGAGAAAACATGGTCATCAAGAATCAAATTAAAAGAAACTGGTGACCCTAGTATTTGCCACTTAAATGGAATTTAAATATCTATTATGTGACTCGTTATAAAGCACATTGAATGTTACTGGAAAAGCATTCCTGGAATAATAGTGGTGGAATTCTATGCATTTTGCTATATATTTTGCAATAACTACTCTATTTGATCCTCACTACAACCTCTTGCGGTAGATAATGTCCTCACCATATTTACAGATGAAAATTAAGGCAAGCACATCATGTAAATTGCCACAATTCAAACTGCTTTTGAGTAGTAATAACAAAAAGAGTAACTAGGACACTCATTTCCTAAGGTTCTTTGTCCTTAGCCCTTTACTTACACTGAACATGTGAAGAACAATGGCTTCTGCTCATTGTGAGAGTCAGTTTCTCACTGCTGTCATCAAATGCCTGAAATAAATAACTTACAGGAGGAAGGTTTATTTTGGCTCGTGGTTTCAAACATTTTAGTGTGTAGCTGCTGACTCTGCTTTGGGCCAATAGTGCCCATGGTAAGGGAGACACATCATGACAGCAAAGGCCTCTGATGGAGACAGAGTTACCATAGTAAGTGGGGAGCATGGAAACATGAGTTGGGATCAGTGATTATATAAACCCTTCACAAAACACATTCTAATGATCAGCTTCCTCCAACAAGGGCCTACCTCCTAATAGTCCACCCACCTATGAACTCATCACTGAACTGACCTATCGGTGAGGTTAGGACCCTTAATCCGATCACTCTCAATAGAGTCAGTAACTGGAGACCACGCTTTCAACACACCAGGCTTTTTGAGGGACACTTCTTATCCAAACTGTCATGATGTTCTCTAGATTTTTAAAACATACTTTAACTAACTTATACTGTGAGTTTCTGGTTTAATAAATTCATTTATTCCACGAGCATTTATCAAGCACCTGTCACACTCCTGGCCCTTGGGCAGGCACGGAGAATATAAAGAATGTAGGATGGCTTCTGTGCACATACTAGAGTACAAAGGTAGCGACAGGAGCAAAATTATAATGCAGTGCATGAAGCCTTGGAATCCCACTGAACTGTCTCATGTGTCTTCAGCTTGTCTTCCCGACAGGAATATGTCAGCAGAGTTGTGGTGTATAAAAATTATTGCTAGTGTACCTAGACATTTTCATAAACAATGGAAGAAATATTAGTGGCTTCTGTGAAACAAAAACCCATGGCAGCAGAATTATGAATTTCAATAAATCTTCCATCATACCTAGGAAAGAGTCCACTAACTGGGTCTTCTCATCAGCTGAAGCTTGATTTGTGTCCCAAGAGCTTTCTTCTCATCAGACTATCTAGCTGATTGGAGGAGTACACTTCTCCTTTCTAGTGTTGGAACAAATGATTTCCTCCTTCCCTGGTCTGGGAACTCCTGCAGGGTGACAGGGACTGGCTGGCTCTCTTTTCCACCTACCACTGAGGGGAGAGAAAACACAAACTCTGCCTTATGGATCTAAGGCAAAATAGGATTATCTGCCAGCCACACCCCGCTGGCTTCCCTGCTGAGACTCAGAGCTCTGTTGCCCCAGTTGATTAATTCTTGAAATTGATTTGGTATTTGTACGAATTGCCTTCACAATCATTAAAGAGGCATTAATTGATTATTCAGGTGTAGAATCCATTCTGTTCCCCAATTTTACAGCCTTCTCAATCTTTTCAACAAACTGCAAGGGCTGTTTGGCCTGGGCCTGTCTTTCATTAATCTCAGCTTAAGAAATAGACAGGAAAGGAAGTCTAGAACCTGTACATCTAATACCTTTATTTCTGTATCAGAGATGTCAACCTTATACAGTCATATGCTATTCCTTATAGGTTGGTTAAAATAAATTTCTCTTTTTTCTCCCCAACCCCAAGTGTCTCCATTCCAATTTCCTTTTTTCTATGTACACATACACAGGTGCATATACACTTGACATAACACTGCCACTGGAAGTTCACCAACCAAACCCAAGTTCAAAGCCATGTCTGGTTGTACTGGCACATGCATTAGAAACAGCTAAGATCAAATAATCCTAAGTAATTTGTAGCTTCTACAGTGGTCAAATTCCCCTTTAGTCTCTACTGTCTGGTTTTATTGCTCCATTTGTCTACCTGGAATCTGGAAGAATTTGTGTCTTCCATCCCTATCTCTGCTTACTATTTCTAACATCCTGAAGATGCCTGAGTCCTAGCTTTATGCAATGTACAGGGTGCTATCCATGGCTCTTTCCTTTCCAGCTCAGCTATCACAGCTGAGAACATTCCTTAGAACAGGACACTGTACAAAGCTCTCTTTTATATCTTCAAAGATGCTCACAGAGATGGGCTGGGGAAGTGGCTCAGTGGCATAACGTTTGCCTAGCATGTTCTGGGTTTGATCTACAGCCTAGCCAAAAGAGAAAGGGTCTATTGTCATTTGCATTTTACATATAAAAAACCTGAGGCTTAGATTATTGTAATGTTTACTATTATAGCACTTTGACCAACATCCAAAAATGACCCCTTTTCTCTAACACACTAACTCATAAATTCTTCTTTATTCCCTCCTACTCAGTCCTGACATACTTTACTATGTGAAATTTTCTTTGAGACTGAGCAGACAGAATCATTCTCTAACCACTATGTATTTCTTGTGGAAGAAGATTACTGCATGCATATTTACATGTAAATGTATCAGAAGATAAGCTTTTCTCTATCTGGAAAGTTAACAGACAACCAAGAACATATGCATAGGTTTCAAGGTTTCCTCAACATTACACTTACAAATCACATCTTTTCCAATAACTTATATTTTACAGATTAAATTTGTCACACTGCACTGTTGGTCTACAGAGATATTGAAAACTACACTTGTTCTCATCTGTAAAGGGAAGATAGAAGAAATGCTTTACACATCTCCAGAACCACAGTGCCTAACTCAGGCCTGTTCCAGAATCAATCTCCCTGTCTCTGTCTCTGTCTCTGTCTCTGTCTCTGTCTCTGTCTCTGTCTCCCTCCCTCTCTCCCTCCCTTCCTCCCTCCCTCTTTTTCTCCTTTCTTTATCATCTATCTATCTATCTATCTATCTATCTATCTATCTATCTACCTATCTATCTCTTTCTATCTTCTCTTAAAGACATACATTTAAACTTATAACAACGACAAAGAGCCTAGGCATGGTACAATAATGGAGTAAGGTGATCACAAGTCTGAACAAAATTATCTGAGGAATGTATGACTAAACAGAGAGCCGAAAGAAGAAAAACAGTAGATAGCTGGCTGGGGTTGGGGGAAGAACATGTCAGACATAGGGAAGAGTATGTGCAAAGTCTTAATAACAAGACCTATGGGTTCCAGGAACTGAATGAGGGTCTATGCAACTCTAGCAAGACTTGCTGTAACCTTTCCACTCTCTCTATGTCCAGCAGGATGGAAGCACCCACAACTTCCACATGGGCATCTCTGGGTGGGATGGTCCATAAGTAGACTCTAGGAGGTGCTTAACAAACTTGAGCCCAAATTGAGCCCAAGACTGTAAATGCTTAGATTAAATTCCTGCTGTGCTTCTTTTTTCAACAATGATATGCTTAGAGATGCTGTGTGTCCAAAGGTTGATGTTCTTGAGAGGAGAAAAGAGAAAACTAGCTGAGGGAAGCAAATAGCTTGCTTTGATATTGCCTCATAAGCTCCAGTTTCCACTTATCACTCATGAATAAACAAAATATAAGGTCACCAGTATGACCTAGGAGATGGCCTAGTTTAGCAGTCTGCATACCTTAGGAGCGTGTACACAGATAGAAGGTCTCAATGAGGGTAGATTTTTAAATAAAGGCAGGGCAATGATGTTTATTGAGTCCCATGGGGTCCCAGGCTTGACCCTATGATTTCTCTGACATAAGACTGGTAACATCCCAATTTTACAGTGTTTGCTGAGGCTAGCCCACATACTGAGTAAGGATACAGAGGGACATTATGTTACAAAGCTGCTGGTAAAGCTAAGACCTGAATTAGCCCCATGAGATTATGAATACTCTCTTTCCTGGTGCTGAGCAGCAAGTTGCCTATTGTTCAAAATCTAAAGCTGCATTCACAGAAGCCAACACCTTCAGGAGCCTGGTAGGAGTATCTGCGAGAAACAGACTAGAAGAAGCACAGTTGAGACCTGGGGGTCTGTGCTTTTTTGAAAGGGGAAGCTAGTAATCACTTCCTGTTGGTAAATGATGCATGTCTGCAGGACTCAATTCATCCCATCCCTATACCTTCAAGACAAGTCCCCAGTCTGGATAATCATATGAAATCTCCAAGCTGTTAAAACCCTACAATCTAAAAATATAAAGCAAGATAACCAAAAACCTTTACACATAACATACAAGAAGTATTTAAACATTTTTAACAGAGAAGCTCATTCTTTTGTGATATCTCCCACCAAGAGATTGTTACTGATATCTAAAAATAGATTGCCACTAAATCCGAGACCTCTTGCAAAATGTGTGCCATCCCAGGCTGCAGTTAGCCAGGAAGTTAGCCACTGTAACATTGCCAGATAGCCACAGATATCTCAGTCTAAGGCATTGTCCATCAGCTCTGGTCCCTGCCTTAAAGGTTTCTTCACCCAGCTAAGTCCTCGCCAGGGCTTTTTCTTGCCTCCCAGCTTCCCCACAGCAAGGATAACATGGTATTTATTTTCTTCCATTTAACTTGGCTTGTTCCCAACCTGGGCTAATTCTTACTAACACTGAAGGTCTTGAGTTACACTTGCAAATCCAGCTTAATGTTCAAGTGTATGAGGAACAGGAGCTATTCACCTTCAGTCAATAATGCAAACAGAGCTGGGTCTAGATAAACCCCATTACCAAGCCTGAAGTGGCCCAGGGCACCTCTGTTACTGTTGATTAGCCTAAATGCTAAACACAAACCAATTAACACACTCTAAGGCTGCTTATCTCCTGTCACTTAGTGTGGAAATAAAGCCCAACGCTAAATACACATATTGATTTAGCCATTAAATCCAGCATCACTCAAAATAAAACTCGTTATATTATTGAGTAAAAACAAAGTCACCTTAGTTTTCAGGATGGGCTACACTATTAAGAAATTTTCTTTACGTTGTTCTATTGAAGTTACAAACTGGACAGGGGATCTCCTCCCACTGTGGGCATGAACCAGCTCTAGGGCGGAATAAGAAAGTGGATGTTTGCCTTCATCTTAACATCAGCTCTGTCTCAGCCACTCAGCCGACACACTGGATGGGAAGCTGTCCCCTTCAAAACTCTACTTTAGAACAGATGAGGAACCTTTATGCCTGGAAGAAAGGTTATTAAATGGGAAGATGAACTGGGACATTAAAAAACTAGCAACAGATACAAAACTCACAGGAAATATAATAAGAGGGGTTAACTTTGAACATTAACCACAGAGACATGCTCAATGCTTCTGGAGGCAGAAGACAGTAATGCCTTTCTTAGTTCAGGTAAAAACAAGTAACAGAGAAGTCAGAAAAATTAAACCAGGAAGGTGCTTTAAATGCATGCCCTCATTTAATCAATATTAAGGTTCTACGTATCACAGTGCTCACAGCATCCTCTACCATCATGACGGTCACTGTGCCTTTCCAAAATGGTTGATGTCTCTTTAGCTGGAATGCCAACATGCCAGGACTTTATGTCATTGGTTTGCACATCTCCAGGAGTTAGCTGAGCATGTGGTCATTGCATAACTGATGACATTGTATACTCGCTGACATTATGTAGCTGCCACCCAGAATCTGGGGCTGTGAGCCACGGCACTGAACGGGTGCTTGTTGAGTAGAATTACAGCTCCTGTTCATGTGCTGCATTTTCTGTAGACTTTCTGGGAAGACTTTTGAAAAGCCCATTATTTGTGATTGATAGAATCATACTCTGAAGGACACATGATCTGAGCACTTGTAAATCTCTCTATCCAATGCTGTCCTTACCACAATGTCTCTACAGGCTACATACTAACCAACTTATTTATCAGCTGCTCTTAAAGCCTGCTTCTGCTATGTTACAGATCAATGGTAGAACAAAAGTGTGCTTACTGTTAAGAGAGGTGAGCATACCCCACTGTGTCTCCTAGTTTCCAGACACAGTTATTGATAGATGTCTGTTATTCTCAGAAATGGTTTCATCAGAATGGCAAGAACTACAGCTGAGGCTAAAAGGAAAGCTTCTGCAGGACCCAGGATTACAAGGTGGAGTGAGGGTGTGCAAGGAAAGCTTCTGTAGGACTCAGGGCTATAAGGCAGAGTGAGCACTGTGTCTTGCTCCTCTCCTAACAAAAATGAAAGCAAATTCCTATCAACAGTATCAATGCATTCAGTGTAATAACAAATGGAGAAAGACAAGAGTAGATAAATGATCTGCCTTGGCAAGTTAGCCAATGCCAGAACTCAGTTCCTATAAGGCCAGATGCAACAAGAAACAGAAGACGAGAAGACATGAAGTGACAGTCAGGCTACATACATGAGGCTACTAGCTGCTGGGACTGTGACTGACTGCCTCTCTTACCATGCATTGCCAGCAAACTCCTCTCCCTCCCTGTAACCCACTCCTCAACAGCTATACTCACCCCCATAAAATCCAAAGACAAACTAACACAGGTCATGGCTCTAGAAATAAGTCATAGTTACTCCAGCTCTCCCTGCCCTTAAGTGCTGGTCCAGGGGGAGCCTATTAATGAGCACTTCCTCTGAAAGGCTCTATGTAGTTGAATTCGTTTACTTAGGGGACATGTACTGGGAGCATGGTCCCTACGATGGTGCAGTTGAAATGGGAGAATGGTTGAAAGTGGGACCTGGTAGAAAGTAGTTAGGCTACTGGTAGACTTTCAGAAAAGGTTAATGTCTTTCCCATGAGACTGGTCAGTTCTCACAAGAACCTGTCTGACCTCTGAATCCCCTGGCTTTCTTAATTGCCATATGAGTACTCCCTGTCCTCCCCCATACTCCCTGTCCTACAATGTTACATACCGTATGGGGATGTAGCCTTCACCAGAGCTGAGAAAATACGGATGCCTCGCCCTCAAAGCTCTAGAACTACTGTGAGCTAAAAGCAAAGAGAAGCAAGCAAACAAAAAAGTATAAAACAACATGTTCTTTTCTGTACAAAGAATACTTCTTCAAGTATTTTATTATAGTAATATGAATACAATCCCTTTTAGAGTTCTGCTAGAAATATCGGAGAAAAGACAGAGCCATTCTTTAAGGATAGTTGAGCTGGTTGTATCTTCTGGCATACATCTTTCCTTTGGAGAACAGGGATTGCCTGAGAATTAAGTGAGCAACAAAGACAGTCCAGAATATGGTAGAGAGAGATTCAGTACCTGCATTCAGCTGGGCCTGAGAGCCCAACAGAATTATTTTACAACCCTGAATATTTATTTGTGTTAGACCATTAACCCTCGCTGCAGCCTAAATAACTAGATCTATAATTATATGTGTACTGACAAAAAAAAAATGTTTTGGAGTAAATAAATAGATATTAAAACCAGGATTCAAACTTCTAAAATGGTCTAGCTAAATAGCTTGAAAATTTAAGCATTACTTATGTATGTGTGTGCATGTGTGTGTGTATGTGTGTGTGTATGTGTGTATATATATATCTTTGTGTGTGTCTCTCTGTGTATGTGTATCTCTCTGTGTCTCTCTCTGTGTCTTTGTGTCTCTGTGTCTTTGTGTCTCTGTGTCTGTCTCTCTCTGTCTCTCTCTGTCTCTGTCTCTGTCTCTCTCTCTCTCTCTCTCTGTGTGTGTGTGTGTGTGTGTGTGTGTGTGTGTGTGTGTGTGAATAATGCCACGTGTCTTCCTTAATCTCTCTGAACCTCATGCTTTGAGACAGGGCCTCTTGTGGAACCTGGTGCTTACTGGCTGGATAAATTAGTTGTCTAGTGAGCTCTGACCATCTGTCTCTATACTGCTAGAGTTGGAACCATAGAGACATGTTGCTTCACCCAGCCTTTTATGGGTGTTGGGAATCTGATTGTAGGTCCTCACATTTGTATGACAGTTTATCAAATGAGCCATCTATTCAGCCTTTAAAGGTTAAAATGGGCAGCCCTTGGCTACTGGGCCTGTGAGCCAGCATGTCTGTCTATTTAATTCAGCTAAAGTCAGGTTGCTATCTATCTCTTCTATGCTATGGGGAGTTAGAAATCTCCTGTCTTGCATACCTAGCAATCTTTACTGAGAGGAACTTGCCAAGTCCATAAACATGATCTGTGTAAAAGGAAGAAACCACAGCCCCAACAAGCCCTTCTAGAAATCACTTCTAGGTTAGGAATTCTAAGCACATATCTGGTAAGCTAAAGCCCTTTCTCTTAAAATTCTAGGAGAGGATGAGAACAGCCTACGCTGGATGACCTAAATCCCAAGCTCTTCCTAATGTGTCTGTGTCACACTTCTGGACCACCCCTAATTTTTGGCTAGGCATATCCTACTGTGTTTCATTTGAGTTTGTCACCTCATTCAAACTTCTGATCAGGGACCAGGGATCAGGGAATTTGAGTCCTATCCTCTTCCAGTGTCTCAGGCTTATTTATTCGATTTTAAAGAACTCTGTCCAGCTGATTCCCATGAGGCCGCCTCATGCATGTGCTTCAACTGTAATTTGTGCTAGCAAATTACTGTCCCAAGTATTATAATCTATAAAGTGTTCCCAGGAAGTTAAATCAGTCTCTTCCTCCTTCAGTGTCTCTCTGTCTCTCTTATCTCTCTCTGTATCTCTGCCTCTGTCTCTTTGTGTGTCTCTCTGCCTTTCTTATCTGTCTCTGTATCTGTCTCTGTCCCTCTCTTTTTCTGTGTGTCTCTCTGGTGTCTCTGTGTCTGTCACTCTTTCACTCTCTCTCTTTTTTTTCTCCTTCCTGACCCCCACAGTACCACCGACAGAACCCGAGCCTTGCACATACTAGGCAAGGATTCTAAAATTGAGCTACATGACCATATTTTATTTATTTTATTTTATATATTTATTTTATATTGAGATACAGTTATGATAAGTTTCCCAGGCTGTATCTGAACCTGTGTTGTAGCCCATGCTGGTCTGGAACTAAGAATTCTCCTTCCTCAACTCCAGGGTATCTGGGATCACAGTTGAGTACACCACAACTGTTTCCTTTCTCTTCATAGTCCTGCATTTCCTGAGTATCCCCAGATACTCGATGAACAATTCTGATTGCTTCTGTACAAAGGAAATCTAAATGTTCTGAGAATCCTGGCCCTTCTGAAGAGCACACCTACAATCCAATTTCCTTGAAAACATTTGTGATTAGAAATTATACAGAAGCAGCCCAGCCGCCTTGACTACTTATCCTCTTCAGAGATGCTCCTGAGCTTCTAGGTCCCTGCCTCTGCTACAAACCTCATCTCCACCAATAGCACAATCACTCACTCAAGACGCTGAAGCAGCCAGCTCGGCTTGTTCCCCTTGTTAGCACCAAGCCCTGTGTTCAATTATTAACCAAGTCCTGACAACGATCTCTTAAAATCTCTCTCAAACACACACTTGCTTCTCTTCTCCTCATTATTTCTCGGATGAACTGTGGCAACGGGGCCCTTGAACATCCTTCCCACCTCCAGGTCATTTCCTTCTCAATCTGCCTTCCCCATGGTAACCAGCAGGATCTTCCTTCAAAAGACAAGGAACTTCAGAACACCGGAGAAATGTACAGTGGTTGTAAGCACTAAGGAAACTCTTTCTCAAATTCGCTTTAAAATGCCCCCAGACAGCCAATAAGAGAATCATGTGATGCCTCTTCTACAGTATAAAATTGATTTCACTTAGAATCAGGCTGCGTTTACTTTAATTGCAGTACTGTTTGAAAAAAACCTAAAACATATCACATATAGAAGTGTTGGAAAACCTCAATTACTTTGATATTACCTAAAAAAGAGAGGGGAAAATCAAAATATGTTTTAAACTCTTTGTTTGGATGTAATTTTAAACTGACAAAAATTTGCAATAATAAAAATACTGAAAATATATGCATTCTGTTCATCTATTGATAATAGTTTATTAAGCCAAAATGCTTTACCTACTCCTATGTATGTATGTATGTATGCAAACCTGCACACATATATGCACACATGCATACACATATGTGCTGGTACTACACACACACACACACACACACACACACACAAAGGCAAGCATACATAGACATATACACATGAACATTTTAGAATCATTTTATCTGATAGAAAAGAGCTCAAAACACCCCCTCCCTCTTAGGATATCATCCCTGTGAAGGCCAGACCCTTCACCCCTAAAACACTTGCATGAGTGTTTCTAAGAATAATTGATTTTTATGCAAGCACACTGCACTTATTGCCTTTGCTAAATTTAACACTGATTCAATACTTTTGTCTAATCTACCATCTGAATTCTAATATTGACAATTGACCTAATAATATTTTTTATTGCTCATATTTTCCCTCATGTGCAAGGTGTAATTGAGGATCGGTGATTGCATTTACCCACTCTGCCTAAGTTTCCTGTAATCTGGAACATTTCCAGAATCTTCCTATAACCTGTTTCATCTTTTTATGACATTGACATTTTAAAAAAGCACAGTGCAGTATTTTTTTTCCTTTTAGATAGAAGTTTTCTACTGGTTTGTCTGATGTTTCCTTAGGATTAGATTTATGTTAACTATCCAACCATACCCCCTTCTGACTCCACCCCTAACCCCATCCTATGAAATAATAACAGGTACATGAGGATCACCTACCTTGGTCACGGTATCCTGCCTGTGAAACTTATTTTCAGCAAGCCACCTGAAACATCTCCATTTTGACTCTTCCTATAGTCAGTGAACTCATCCCTTTGAAGTTTGCCTGCTTCTGTTTCTATTGGGGTGACATCCTTCCCTCTATTTCTCACCAGTGTTTCTCAATCCTCAAGACTTTTGGAGTGCAGACCCCATGGATATCATTCTGGACCCAGGATGATTAACTAAAGTTCTTTGCTGAGTTATAGGCTTGCAATCAAGGAGACACACATATACTAAAAGAAGCTACTCTGAGTTTTGTCTGGGCTCTGTGAATTTTGACGATCATGTATTTATCTCCATGAGAGAATCATGCCTTTTTACAGTGTTGAGGGGACCTTCATGAGAATGTAGAAAGCAATATCTACAAGGTAAACTCTATGTAGGGGGAAGCATCAGGTGCTTTGATGAACCTGGCAAATACTGGGGTGCTTAAACTAAGACAGGGCATGTGCATATCACCACCGAGTCTAATTCTCACTGTTTCTACACTGGACTGTGTTGCTAAAGTCCTAGCATGGCAGTGTCTATCAACAAGCCAGATGTATGCACGTGTGCATAGCATGTGAGCATGCCTTAGACCTGCTTGCTCTTCATGTACTGGGACATAGTGTGTTCTGACTTGTTTTGAATGGTCTTGCAGGCAACTTGAAATTAAAATTTAAACTGAAACTGTCACATAAAATTTTTAGAATCCCTAAGATATAGCTAATGTAGTTTCCCAGAGGAAACTTTTGAGTTCCACATTTTAAAGACTTTATTCTTTTACATAGTCATTTATGGCATTGTTCTTTATTTTTTTTACCCCCTTTTATTTAACATAGATTCTTTTCTCATAAAATATAATATGAATACAGTTTTTCCTCCCTCCACTCCTCCAGTTCCTCCCTACCTCCTCCCTCATCTGGAACTATCTCATTTCTGTCTTTTATTAGAAAATAACAGCCTTCTAGAAGATAACATAATAATAACAAAATAAAATATATAAAATAATGCAAATCATAACATATCTAAGGTGAACAAAGCCAGGCCAACAGGAAAAAAACAAACAAAACAAAAACAATGTAAGATCAGGCACAAGAATTAGAACCTACTCATTCACACATTCAGAAGTCCCTTAAATACACTAAACTGAAAGTTATAATATATATATATATATATGCAAGCGACCTGGTGCATATCTGTGTGGGCCCTTTGCACACTTTTTCAGACACTGGGAGTTCATATGAGCTTTGCACAGTTTGTGAGAGAGGTTTGTGGAGAGGAGTAGAGGAGTAGGATGGACAGATGGACAGGGCAGGAAGGAAGATGAGATGAGAGTGGTCAGTACATATTGGGTGCATGTGTAGAATTGTGTAAAACTACACTTAAGAAAGAATGAAAGGGAATGAAAAAGCACTCTCCAGTGTCAGAGTTATTTGAAGAACTCAAACAGCACTTTTATGCAGTCAAGAAATGCCTTATTGCAGACTCTGATTGCTAATCGTTACATGCTTTATTCTGAAATGCTGTCTGATTTGTTCTTTCTAGAGCTGTACAAGAGGAACCTGAGAAGAAGGTTACTCCTACATACACTGCTCACTTCCATGTAAATAGCTGAAAAATGTGGGTGAAATGGATCATTCAGAAGAAATATAAGTGGAACTGACAACACCAGTCTTAAAGTCTAAACATATTATTTATTATAGAAAAATGGGAAAAATTTCAAAACCTTGCAAATAAAATATATTCCCAGCAACTTTCAGAAGCTAATTCTACAAAACGAAAACAGGACTACACCCACTCATAAAACATAGTGATGATGCACACACTCATGATACACACTTATAATGCACACGTCTTTGCTACATTACCTACAACAGAACATTTTGGGTTTGTGTGTTTGTTTGTCCATTCATTTCTTGAGACAGGGTCTGATTATGTAACTGGCTGTCCTGGAACTGTCGTTATACTCCAGGCTAACTTTGAATCCATAGAGATCTGCCTGCCCCTGCCTCTCAGCACTGGGATTAAAGTTGCATGCCACTATGCCTGGCAGTACACATCTGGTTTTGGATCCCTGGACAAGGGACTAAGGTGCATATTTCACATTTCAAAGCAGACCTGGCCTCCAGGTTCTCCCAGCATCCCTCAGTCTTTATCTGGCACACCCTGCCCCATCCCTGAACTTTCCAGGCTGGGGGTTGGGCTGCCCTTCCCCTAGAAGCTTTTGCCTATAGGATCCAGACATTTTGCTGCTGCTTCTGCTGCTTCCTTCTCCTCCTCCTCCTCCTTCTCCTCCTTTTCCTCTTCCTCCTACCTCCTCTTCCTCTCTCTGTCTCTCTTTCTTTCTCTTTCTCTCTCTGTAGATCAAGATCTCTTTTTTTCTTTCTTCCCCCTCTCCTCTCTCCCTTCTTATGGTATCTTACCTGGCCTTCTTCCTTGAGGACAGATAACTCACCTGCTGGATAGCAGCTTCTCAATAAACCCGAATTTAATCTCATCTAATCTGGCTTGAATTTGCTCATTTCACTGGTGGAGGCATAATTCATCACTACAGAGCATATTAAAAGTGCAGTGCACTTTTATAGATTTTGAGAATTTTTCTCAAAATCCTGAATGTGGATCCAGCAAATAGACAGGAAAACAAAGTCTCATTCATGGAAATTCTGTAAACATACAGAGAAAAATACTCATCAGAATAATCACCATTTGGCCTAAATCTTGGAGGATGGTCAGGTACAAGAGTTAAAAGGTACTCATATTTTGAAGATGAACTGATTTTAAAATACAGGAACATGACACCACCTCTCTAGCTAGGGAGGGACTCATGCCTTTACTAACAAGTTGTTCAGCAATGCAGGATTACTGACCAATTTACATTTAGTAAAAATGTGAAGCTGACCTTGGTTATACTAGCAGACTTTTTATTATGAAGAACATTAACTCCCTCTACAATGTGGTGGCCAATGCATATATCTCTAGCTACCTTTCTCTGTCTATCTATCTATCTATCTATCTATCTATCTATCTATCTATGCTTAGCTCAATAGAAACATTCAGTCTCAAAAGGAGAAAAAAGATATCCAGAGGAAGACATGGTTAATGAGCCACCAAGGGAGTCTACTGTTTTGCCTGTTTACATTCTTGGGGGGCAACAATTCATTTCTTTTGAGGAAGCATCTGTGTCCTCTTAGTCTAGCGACTCAGAATCAGTTGGAGCCATAAGCAGTGGCCAAGACCCAGGGAGTCTGTCACTATCCTTTGTCCTCCTGTGACTAAGTATCTTTACAATGCAAGTCAGAAGTTGAGGTGGGGCTACTTAGGAAAGCATGCACTTTTCATTGTAGTTGCCAAGGACAGTGGCACTAAGTCAGGCTAGTAGAGAACACTATGGCCACCAAGCCAGTGAGAAAAAAGCCATACAGATGAAAACAGACAGGTCCCCCACCCCCGTGTTATCAAATGACACACCCAGTCAGTCTAAAGCAGTGGTTCTTAACCTTTCTAATGCTGCAATCCTTTACTACAGTTCTTCATGCTGTGGTGACCTCAACCATACTTTTTTGTTGCTATTTTGTAACTGTAATTTTGCTACTGTTATGGATTGTAATGCAAATATCTGATATGCAGGATATTTGATATGTGACCCTTATGAAAAAATTGCTCTGCCACCAAATGGGTCCTGACCCACAGGTTAAGAACTGCTGCTCTAGAGGCTCCTAAATTCAGACTGAGCCTTTCTATTTCGGGGAATCTGCACAATGTTCATTTGAATTCAGATTCTGTGATTTTTCGCCTAACAGTTTCTAGCTCATCAGTCTTGAAAACTTGCTATGTGAGAAATTATTTGAAAGAATTGTTAATTTTGAAATTAAAACAACACATGGATATAATGAATACTCTTTGTGTCACATCGTTTTATTGAACACCAAGGAAAAGCAAGGTGGCCTGTGTCACTCCTATCACTGTGCATTTTCTAGAAGCTTCGAATTATGAGGCAGGGACTAAGGAGATGGCTCACTGGGTAAAAGGCTTGCTGGCATGTATGAAGACCTGAGCTCAGATTCCCAATGCTTATGTAAAAAGTTTAGGCCTGAGAGCCTGTGACCGTAAGGTCAGCAATGGGAATGAAGAGAATTGAGAATCCTTGGAGCCATCGGGCCATGTAGTCTACCCAACCAGCGAATTCCAGGCTCAGTGAGAGATCTTGTCTCAAAAATAGGGTGGACAATATTTGTAGCAATTGAGGAAGACATCTAACATCAATCTCTGGCCTCCAAATACACATCTCTACTGGTACACACATGTCCCCACATGTACACACATGAATGTAAATACATGAAGATATTCAACCAAAACTAATGAATAAAAATGTAAGAAAAATTTTTTAATTATTTGTCCTGCATTTTTTTATTTTATGTATATGAGTGTTTTGCCTGAATGTCTGTGCACTATGTGTGTGCAGGGCATTCTGGGACCAGAAGAGGGTATCAGATCCCCTGGGACTAGAGTTACAGATGATTGTGAGCTACTGTGTGGGTGCTGGAAATTAAATTCTAGTTCTTTAGAAGAGCAGACAGTGCTTTTAACCAAATGGTCAACCCTGAAAACACACATTCAAGCAAAATTATACAGACTGAACATATTATATTTGTCATATATTATATATATTGTTTTTATATATGTATATATGTATATGTGGTGTTTATATGTATGTGTATATGCATATATACATATGCAAGTATACACTCACATATATATATAAAACTCATATATATATATATATATATATATATATCTCACATATATATATATATATGTGTGTGTGTGTGTGTGTAACAACAATTAATAAGTAAAAGAGGCCATGAATTTGAAAAGAGATTGAAAGTGGTAAAGGGAAGAAATGATATAATCATTTTATAATTTCAAAAATAATCAGAGAAAAAATTGAAATGAATAAAGAAGCAGACATAAACTCTTTGGTGATACAAATGCAAACTAGAAAACTGAAGAGGCTCCAGTCCCAAACCACTGCATTTTTACTGAATGGCTGGATGTAAGGCAAACAAAAATCAAGGCTCTAACTCACAAGTTTACAAGGTAGATTTGAAAAGGAACTAGTATATACATAAGCATGTAGATGCTAGAAACATTTTACAAATATGTTAAAATCCAAAACATGTTGGTCTATTGTAAAAGGAAACTGTGAATCTCAGTTTATCTTAGTAAGCGGGAAAATCTCTGTGTGTAGGAACAAGAGGACAGATACATTAAAGCTTTGATTATCTCAAAGCTATAATAACTCAAGGACATTTCAATTTACAATGTCACCTGCTCATTAATTCCAATTAGATTTTAATTCTAATGTGGATGAATTAATCTACCTCTATCACATGACCAGAAGTATGAGTAATGAAGGATAAGAAGAATGGCTTATTAGATCATACTGTGAGTTTACTAGAAGCAAAACAGTGTGGTATTGGTAATAAAGCATAAGAAGATAAAGGGAAGGACTCAAAGTAAATTTAAAATCAACACAAATTGCATAACTCATAACTTGGACATGGAATTAAACACAACAATGACTAAATCAGAGTATTAATAATAGTGCTACCACACCTGTCTAATGACTGTTACAAAAATAAAAATGGAATCCAGCATTTAATACTATATATCAATGGTTAGCTTGATTAAAAACCTAAACATTGAGCTTTAGAGATGGCAAAATGATTAAGAGCACCTGCTGCTCTTGCAGAGAGTCTGGGTTTGATTCCCAGCAATGTTATAGTGTTTCATAACCATCTATAACTTGAGCTCCAGGGAATGCAATATTTTTTTATGATCTCTATGGGCACCAAGCACACACAGTGTACACAGACAAACATACAGGGAAAAAACATCCAAACACATAAAATCAAATAAATTAGAAATTAGAAAATTAAATCCTAAATATAAAATAAAATAAATACAAGCAAAATGTGCATACATATAAAACATAGTAACTCTAAAAATATTTTAAAACCTTAATGTTAAAGAAAACAAAATAGTTAAATATCTAGCTACAATTTAAAATAATATGCATTTCTTTAGCTACTTAGAGCACACAAAATACCCAGGCTACACAGAGCTCCCAGCTCCCTGAGCTCCCTGTTATGTGCCCTCTTGGCCTCAACCACCAAAGAGGAGAGACATGCAAAACTGCCACACAAGTGAAGAACTGCCCCAGACTCTAGAGGGATGTTGGGTCAGTGTTGTCACCCCCAGCTCCTGCCGAGAACACTCACCAGAACACTCACAGTCAGGTGCTGGTTTGATCCTGCCTGTCCTCACATCTCTTTGCTATTTCTCTGCCAAGGAAGGAAGGAAGGAAGGTCCTGCTTCATTATTCATATTGATTATCTCCTGGTCCATCTTATCTACAAACACTACTAGTTTTGTTGTGGTGGTGGTTGTTTGGTCTTTGTTTTGTTTTTGCTTTTGTTTTTAAACAAGGAGAAAGAACAAATCAACAGAAACAAACATGTTTCTCAATAAAGTGTCAGAACGTCACCAATTCTGTATCCAGGTCTGGAAAAGTCTGAGGAAAATGGAGGGAAGAACATCAGAGAAAGATGAAAGAGAACTCCCACGTATGCACTTACTGTGTGCAAGGTGCTTAGATGTAGGGTTAGTGGGGTCTTGTGTCCCCTCCACCACAGGGCTTGGGCCTCTCAGTGAGGCAAGATAGGGCAGTTTTGACTGCCTACCCCATGGGTGTCAGGCTATAGGAAGCTGTGAGACACTGCTCCAACTGTGGGGGAGCACAGTCTGAGGTCCCGGGGACAGCCAGAGCTGACTCAGGGGTCCCTAGGCCTGGTGAGAGACCGTCTGGTTCTCAGGCTCTTGGGCACCCAGGCACTGCTGAAAGCCTTGGAAGAGCTGAGAACGGAGTGGGGATCTGCGGGCTGGATCTAGTCTGGGGCTGAAGGGGAAAGGGGGAGCTGCTCTAGCTTGGTCCTGTGGGAATGAGAGTCCTCGGCTTGGTCACCAGGTGTCTGGCTTGGCTTGGTGGTCATGGCTGGGGAAACAGAGAGGCATTCATGGGAGATTAGATGGCAACTCTTTAGGCAAAAGCCTTCTCTATGGCTCCCCACAGCCAATCCCGGTAAAAAGAGACAGTCCATGGTTTTAAGGCATTTATTGTCATGGTGGAAAGTGGATGAATAAAATCATATCCCACTTCTCAGGGTGGACCTGAGGTTAAATACATTTTGCAGGGAGGAGTGTATGGGAAAGAAACCTTAATTGGCTAAGCCCTTTAGGTCTTTTAGGTACCTCATTAAAATGGTGATCTGTCTTAAGGCTATGTGACCATAGGTCATATTCTCTACCTGTGTAGAGAATATGGGCTTGGGGCTTTGCCCTCGTGTGACTGATGGCCAAAATCTATGAAGAGTTGTGGCCTCGCATCAGGAGGCTGGTGTCCAGGAGTATGACAAAATGCCTTCCATCCCTTCAGGGTCACCAGGGGTTTCTATCCCTTGCTCAGGAACCAGGAAACCAGGAAACCAGGAAACCAGGAAACCAGGAAACACCAGGAAACACCAGGAAACCGGGAAACCGGGAAACCGGGAAACCAGGAAACCAGGAACCAGGAACCAGGAACCAGGCTGCCTTTCATGATCCTACACTTAGAGACATGTGCCTTGCATGGAGATGCCTTGGTGGGGAAGGCATTGCACAAACACAAGGACTAGAATTCCAATCCCTGTCCTTCAGGCCAATGCCAGGTAGGCATGCTGGCCCTCTGGTAATCCCAGTACTTAGA
This sequence comes from Arvicanthis niloticus, assembly GCF_011762505.2. Taxonomy (NCBI): domain Eukaryota; kingdom Metazoa; phylum Chordata; class Mammalia; order Rodentia; family Muridae; genus Arvicanthis; species Arvicanthis niloticus. The sequence goes on along the minus strand of NC_047658.1, from coordinate 91,520,210 downwards.
AGGCTGAGTGAGTCAGGGGATCCTTGGAGCCAATTTTAGTTTCCAGTGAGAAACCCTACCTCAACTATAAGGTAGTGGGTGAGCAAGGACGACATCTGGGATTAGCTGCCGGGCTCCTCATGCATTTGCACACATGCACATATGCACCCAGTGGAATGCAGGTATATTTTTATTCCTCCTTCAGCAGTGGAAGACTAAGGTTCATCAAGGGTAAGCAGTTTGCTCAAGGACTGTGGTAGGAGCATCCCAGTGAAAATTCCTCTTGTTCTTAACCTTGATCATTCTAATTCACTTCACATTCAGTTCTTGCACATCCAGGGGCTGCACTTTCAGGAGGTACACCAGTTCCTGTGCTTTACACTCTGCTTGTGATGACTGGTACAGAGACAGGCATGGGATCTTGGTCGAGCCTGTTACAGACAACTCCACACTTTTACTGGAACTCCAGGGGTGGGGGGGTGGAGACATCATTTCATCTGGAAAATGAATAGTCAGCTATAACTCTAGGAGTTCTATGGAAGAGCCAACCTGAGAGAGGAGTTCATTAGCCGAAAAATAATCGAGAGCTGGGGCAAAAGGCAGCCATGCCTGTGTGAGCTGCGTCCCTGGACTCAGCCATATTGGCCTTTGTATTTTGCAGGTACACAGACTAAAATTTACCATATGCATTTAAATCACTTCAGTTTGACTTCTGTCTAATGCATAGAATATCTTGATTGACTAAAACAGAGCTAAAATTCAATACAGGCACGATGAGGAACTTTTCGTTTTACTGACTCCTATGCTCATGATTTTCCCATGAAGCCATAGTTTCTTTAAAAAAAAAAGCTTTTTTTTTTTTTTTTTTTTTTTTTTTTTTTTTTTTTTTTTTTTTTTTTTTTTTACCAGCTAAAGGAATTGCACTATGACTCCTAGCTTTCTCGGGGGTATGAACTATCCACTGCCTTTGATGAAAAAGCTTAAATAAATATTCTAGAAAATGAAACTATGTTTGCATGCATGTAAGTATGTATCTATTAGAAGAAATGACATACATTTCATAAGGACTTGGCTTTCTTTAGTAATACATGCTACTCCATGAAAAGAAGACACTGAAGTGGAAATAACAATAGGTTATGTGAGTCAAACGGACAGAAAGACAAGTTTAGTTCCTCCACTCAGCTGTGTGACATCTGGATGGAAGATTCAGTTCTCTGGGCTTTCATTTCTTTCCCTCCCCTCAGTTCATGTGTGTGGGTGTGCATGTGTGTGCACATAGAGCTTGTCAGTATGGCTAGTCTAACTCATCGGCTTGCTCCAGGGGTGCCTTGTGCCTGACATCCAAGCACTGAGGTCACTGGTGGGCCACCACACACACACACACACACACACACACACACACACACACACACACAGTATTCACATGGGTGTGGAGCATCTGAACTCCAGTCCTTATGCTTACATGGTAGACACTTTACTCATGGAGGCATCTAGGCATCCCTAGAGTCCTTTCATTCATTTTTAAATGTTCAGCTAGCTGCAGTTTGCTAATATTGCAGATCCCCAGGGTACTTAGGTGCAAGTTAGATTTCCATTGTTAGTGCTAACAACTTACAATGGAGAGTCTTTTGACTCAGCATTGAAAACAAATAACATATTTAAACAAGTGAATGTTAAAAAGAAATATATCAAATTAAGTCAGCTGCACTTGCCAACAGTAAATAGTTAAGAGGCTATATTAACATGATAAAAATGGCAAGCCATAAATAAAAGTTGTTATGTGCTCTTCATAATAATGTATGAAGTTATATGTATGGAATACAAGGATAGTAAAGGGAAAAATAAAGAGAATCTGTTGTAACAGGATTGAAAATTAAACCTAAATGAATAAAAGTGCAAAAGAAGACCATATGATATAGAAAGAAATGAGGCTGCGGTAAGAGGGAGGGGCTCTATCCTAAGATCATGTCCTAAGAGGAATGCAAGTCATAGGGGATGAATATTCGTATGCCCCAAACACACATGTAGTAATCCACATCTGTGTTGTGTAACAGGCCAGCAACAACCACACCTACCAGAGGCTCCAAACCATGAATAACCGGAGCCCCTGCATGTGTTAGGTCCTACACACCCATACCTTTGATAAAATTTAATAAAAGTGGCATGGGTAGGGACTAATAATGAAATGAAACAATCATGAAGTCATACTCTGAAAACGGCCACTCCTGTGCTTTCGGACATTGCTAAACTAAGGGTCACCTGGACATTGTTACAACAATGTAAGCTCTGTACCAAGCTGATGTGAGAAGCAGGGGACTGGATCCAGTGTGGATAAGCTGACAGGGGTGATGGCTGGATATTCAGAGCTGGATGTGGTAAGACTCAACAGGAGAGAACAGCAAGGAACAAGATCCTGTTTAGGAGGACACAGAACTTTAAACTGGCTTAAATATTTTCAGCCCAATTCTTTGGAATCCTGTTAACCATGGGCAACAGAAACCAGGGATAAGAGAAGACAACTAAATAGAAACAGTTAGCAGTCATTGTGATGCTTTCTGAAGGCTTTGGGGAGTCACTAGGTTCAGTAGAGGCTTGAAGTTGAACATTATAATACAATTAGTGACCCTAAAACAAGAGATAAAAGACAAACCCGTGCTTTTCGCTCTCCCCACAAAGATGCCAGGTCAGAACAAATAAAGAGAAAGGTGGTCTATAAGCGGGTGATGTCACAACCACATCTGCCAGCACCCTCATCTTAAATACCCAAGCCTCTGTCAGCAAGAAATAAAAGTTGCTTAAAACATGCAGTTGACAGCAATCTCTTGAGCTAAGTGGAATGACAGGAATTCAAGGTGCCAATCTACAAACTGTACCTGACACTGACAGGGAGCTTAGCCATGAAAGATGCTGGGCGTTTTACAGTCAGTATCTCCCTGGAGCTGAACAATAACACGGCAAACTCCAAAAGCGCACTTCCATTTCATGAACAAGGAGGTCAGTGATGAACCCCAGGTTAAAGCCAGAAAGACCTTCTTCCCTCCCTGACACTGCCTCTGAAACAAGCAGTAATAGGCTGTTCCTCACCTGTCCATCCCTACCCTCACCTCTAAAGACTGGCCATTGTTCTGAGGGGCATCAAGATTTACATAGTTTAGTGATTGGTACCTTTGTTGAGAGCCTCAGATGAAGCAGAGGACTAGTATTAGTTCAAGCATAGCCACATTTCTCTCTGAGAGTCTATCCCTACAAGGTTTCAGCCTCAAAGATGGAAGGAATTCTCAGCCCAGAGCTGAGAATTGGAACACAAAACACAGAACTCGGTCAGTCACCTTATCACATTCTCTTGGTGACAGTGATTGGTTCCAGGGTGGTTATTATAGCTGGTTTTAAGGTCAATTTGCCACAAATTACAATTACCTGAGTAGGGAGCCTCACCTAAAGAACTAATTGTTCTGATTGTCTTGACTGATGTTGGAAAACCCACCCCACTGTGAGCTGCACCTCCCACTTGTAGCCCAGATATAAGGGTGTGACAGAAAGAAGATAGAGGACCATCTCACCTTTTGTTCCATTGGCCTACATTATGCCACTGGGTTAATTTATGCTGTTGCTGATTCCTGCACTGAGAGCAGAAAGAGCAACCAAGAAGCCATTGTGGAATTCGGACCACTAGCTCTCCAGGAAGCTTCTGAGGTACCAGGCCTTGTGGACTGAGTAGCTGACACTTGTCATTGACTGTTGATGTGTGTTGTCTCATGGACCAAAAACTACTGGGTTCTCATCTCTGGTGTGACTTAGCTGTTGTTACTATTGTAAAGCTCACTTAACACACACTCTTTCTCTCCCCTCCCACTCTCATCCTACTGGCTCTACTCCTCTGGAGAACCCTGACTAAAACTGTGGGTCAAGCTGCCCAATCAGTGTCAAGAGTCAGTGTCATGGCTTGTAAGAATTTGAATTTAATCCCAGGGCTCACCCTGCCTCGCCCTATCCAGTCTTACATTCCTCCCACTGCAGATGATCTAGAAATAGACAGTACCCCAATACTAGCAGCCCTCTTTATACTATAGAAAGAAGGTCTGATACTGGGCCATATGCACTGCAAGGCACAACTACTTAAAAGAAAAATAAACCACCACACCCAGATAGCATCCCTTTGCCCTGTGTCAGTAAACATGAAGTAAAATTGTTTGGGTACCTACAGGTACCCAGGCTTGTGTGGCTGTAATGGCCCACACCTTAAAACTTCAAATGCACCAAATGTTTACTACTTGAAGCCTCACACGCTTGTTGAAGAAGTCAAGTTTGAGTCTTAAACTTGGCCTAGAAACATTATATTTCTACTTGAGTATGGGATGTCCCACAGGTTCCTGTGTTTGAATACTTGGTTTCCAGCAGGTGATGCTATTTGGGGGATGCCATGGGACCTAGCTGGAGGAAATGGGTCAATGGAGGCTGGCCTTAAGCATTATATTCCAGTTCTACTGACCTCTCTCTGCTTTCTGTCTGCTTGAATGTAACAAGCCATGCTTCACGCTCTCTAGCCCCAAATGCCATGCCCTCTCTGCTATAACAATTATATTGCCTAAGGCAAGGGTCCTCAACCTTCCTAATGCTGTGGCCCTTTAATACAGTTCCTCATGTTGTGTTGACCCCCAACCACAAAATTATATTTTTGCTACTTCATAAGTGTAATTTTGCTGCTATTATGAATTGTAATGTAAATACCTGTTATGCAAAATATCTGATATTCACAGGAAAGGGTCATTCAACACCACAAAGGGGTTGCAACTAAGAAGTTGAGAACCACTGCTCTAATGTTAATATCAGAGAAAACGCCTCTCCACCCACTATGTTATTTCTGTAGAGCATTCTGTCACTAGCACAGCCCACCAAGAGCTAAGTCATATGTGGGAACCACCTGCATTGCTGCCAGCTACACAATGGTCCTAGGTAAGACCTCCTAACCTCACCCTGGATGTTTCCTTAAAAATTGGATACTTTCTGTGTTAAAGGCTACAGATTACTTCTGAGTCAATTCCCAATAGAAATTCAGATAGAGTTGGATCCAAATATTATACCAGCAACATCTCATACTGTGAGCACCATCCTTGGAGACCCAGAGGCTTTCTCATCCTCCTATGCCTGCAGTCTACTATTTCCTCTGCTTTGAGCACTTTGGCACCTCTTCATTTTATCGGATCATCACTGACCACCATGATGGCCTGAGTTTAGATATAACTGCCTGCAAGCAGAGAGCTGACCTCCTGCCTGCCCTTTCCAAATGAACAAATCACTTCCATTTGATTGTTGTTTCAACATGTATGGATATATAAATCACAATCAAAAGATCACCATAAATGTCTAGTTCTAACAAAACAGGTCTTTATAGGCCAAAGCTGTGTCCATCAGGATATCGCAGGACTCAGCACGGGAGCAAGTGTCAGTAATTTAGCATTCTGTGGTGTGTGTGTGTGTGTGTGTGTGTGTGTGTGTGTGTGTGTGTGCTGAGTTGGTGATCATGCAGGCATGTGGAGGCCAGACATCAGTGCTGAGTGTCTTCCTTTGGTGTATGACACTACAACCAGGTTATATGTGGGTGATGTTTTATGTTTGCATAGCAAGCACTTTGATGCTGAGCCATCACCTCAGCCCTTGTCTTTGCATTTTCTTTTTTTTAAGTTTTTATTTTTTATTGGATATTTTATTTACATTTCAGATGACATTCCCTTTCCCATTTCCCCCCCCCCAGAAAGCCCCTCTCCCACGCCCCCTTTTCCTTTTTGCTTTTATACACTTTTTTAAAAAATGTTAATCAAAGGCTTTATAAGTTTGGTAATGCTCAATAAGAAGTGTAACCCACTACCCAACCTAGATATATCAACTATCTTTGACTGGTGGAGACACGTGAACATCTGCCTCGATATCCCCCTTCTTTCTCTCTTTCTCTCTCTCATCACCTAGCTTCTCCTCTCCTTCTTCTCCTTCTCTCCTTACTCCTTCTCTTCCTCTCAGTACTCCTCCCACCTTAGCTCCTCCTACATATCACCCTTCCTGTTAAAATAAAACTTTTCTCTCAAAATACAATTAGAGCATAATTATGCCAATTTGTACCAGTGAGGTACAAGATAGTCCTAATACCCAGATAATTTCTTAAATGGCACAAATTTACTTTGATTTCAAATTTAAGGTTTTCATTGGTACCAGCTTCTTATTGATATAAAAGTGAGATGAATATTGATACTTTCATAGGCATTGTACCTGTATAACACATTTAGGAATACAAGGCTTAGACCCAGTCCTTCTTTAAATTTTTTAACAGATTTGAGATGGTTAGCCTGTGAGTTAAGGGACTATAGCAAATTCATGGCTTGGAGTTTATTGTTAGGGTGTTTTCTATGTTTTATTTAGAAATAGCTGAGTGGAGTTAACAGACAACAGTCCAGATTACCTTACATGGATAGTTGGTTTTCAAAATGTCAGAAGTCCACAGAATTGATGTTATAAGCATTTCTATATTAATGTTCATTTTGATTAGAGACCTGTCTGCTCCTGACAGCTTCCTGTCTTGGATTCTAAGAAGAAATTGAGCATCTTTGGAGTTACTCCAGTTGTGGTGAGACAGCCACTAGGCAAGAATTGCCTCTTTCCATCTATAGACAAATTAATGTCCAGAAAAAGGACACACTTGCAGAATAGTCGACTGATTATATCTACCTAGACAGAGTAATCAGCCCTTAATAATTCTGCATCACTAAGGTCTGTCAGATGATTCTGGGTCAGAAGGCTGAAGATCAGATGCTCCAACGTTTTGTAGTAGAGGGAGTGTCCAGGTGTTCAGTGGTCTCTATAAATTGGCTACGTTTTAGAAGCTATGCTTTTGTGCTTCCCACAATTTTAGTTAACTCAGCCATTCTGGATTTCTGACAGGGTTGAAAACTTATAGTCTCATAGCCAATCCTGGCTGTTTACCTTGAGAGAAAAGATTTGAGTGGATGGTTTTCAGCTGACATTCATTCTAAAGCCAAGGAAAAAGCCAGGTTCAGAACTAAGTGTTTTAGTTAGGAGAGATGACAGAGGTTCTGGTTAGTCAACAAAATGCATTTTCTATATGGCAGAGAACACTGTAGCCAATCTTGTGGGATTGCCTTTGATCAGTGTGGAGAGAAGCCAGCACATGGCTTGCACCCCAAGGGGTGCTTCAAACATGTAAATTCTTTTCTACCCTTCCGTCTTTCTAAAAAGCATGCTTCTTATAACGCTGTTCTTTGCTAATCACTAGCTTGATCGCTATCATCACCATTAATAAAGCTAATGATACTCTCGCTATTTCTTTGGGAGACCATGACAATTCAGGGGTTAAGGATAATCTGTCTAGGCTTGACAATAACTCCTAGATCACAGTCACCACAGGAAGATCCTTTCCTCTCAGTATCTGTCAACATGGAAATAAAATGATTGAAAGTGTTAAATATCATATATAATAAATGGGACCAATATAAAACTTAATGCCCCTAATATTTCTTTTGAGTTGCTACCTTTTGCATTAATTGAAGCAAGAAATGTTCCACTTAGTTAAAATATCTACTTAGTATCCTGCTCATAAACACATCTGCAGCTGGAGCTTGCTGGTTCAGTGGGCTTAAATTAGTTGGTATCAATGTTATTGATGATAAGAGGACTTGGGTTGCATATTGAGTCAGTAATGAAGCAGGCAGGCTCTAGGTCTGCATAGTATCTAGTAATCAGGAGTGAAGCTCTGCTGGGCATGACGGCCACATGACCAGGGATTTGTAATGAAAGCTACAGGGACAAGCCTGCTACTATTTGAACATTGCCTGTCCCTACAAAATCTCTTGTTGACACTTAATTCCTTGATGTGCAGGGTGAAGCCTGTGGGTAGTATCTGGATGACAGAATCCCAGTCATCATACAAGGATTGATGTCTTCCTCACTTGAATATAACTACTCCAGAGCAGAATGGGTTATTATAAAGTGCATCTGCCTCTCACATCTCTCTGTTCTGTACACATCTGAGCTGATGTAGGATAGATGTCCAAACAGGACACAGCTACTTGATTTTGGACTTTGTGCCTGTTAAAACCACAAGCTTCTTGTAAATTATCCACTTGTGGGCTTTATATCTGCTACAGCTTGGATATCAATAGTTCTACTGGCCCCTGTGTATTAAAGGGTCAGTCTCTGAGATGGTGGCTTGGGAGATGTTGGCCTCTGGGAGGTGAGCTGATTGGGGTGGAGGTAGTGTCCTTGAGCAGATGGCAGGATGTTGGTGGTATTCATTCTGTCTTTGTTCCCTAGCTCACAATGGGTCACACTTTTGCTACGATGTACCATCTTCCTACAGATCTAAATTGAAATCCATTCAATTGAAGATGGAGCCTTTCAAATCCTTTTTCATTACAATTTAATTATCTCGGGCATTTTGTTGTAATGATGGAAAGTTGTCTCATTCTCTATTATATTCAAGGGATACAAGTAGAAATAAAGGAAGGCATACAAAGTCCATGGTGACAATTAAGAGTCAAACGCTGTATGGAGATGCTAAGGGTTGACATCATGAAAGTGAATGAGAACTGGTGTTCTTTTGTATCTGGCATAGTGACCACCAGGTATTAGGAGGAGAATGAGAAGCTGACCATACCAGGTCTTTAAGGACTGAAAATGTTCCCTCTTTCTCTGGCTCCTGACCCTTTCCTGCTTTTTTCTTTGTATGTCTGTCTTTCTTCCTTCTTTCCTTCCTTCTTTTCTTTTCTCATGGCTTTCACTATTTTAGCCGGGTTGATTCTTCCTGCCTCAACTGCCTACATAGCTGGTACCACAGCCATGTGCTACCATGTCCCACTGTAGGACATCTGTAAAATGATGAAGTGGTGGCTTCCATGTCATTAAACATTTGGCAAAAACACACACATTGAACCCTAATGTAAACTGTGGCTTCCCATGATGAAAACTGCTAAGGTCACTGAAAGACCAGGTCTGGGCATTCCTAGGCAGACACTGCCAGTCAGATATCATAAGTCATCTTAACTTGACTTGAGAAACTTAGGCGATGTCTTGTAAATACTTGTATTAGAGAGAGAATAAAGAAAGTTCAGGCTAACCATTCAGCAGCTGCTGATATACTTAAACTTACATTAGGAACTTACAGCAAAATGGACTAAGGCAATCAATCACTGCATTGTAACCATTCAGGTGTCCTCTCTGCTCTGCCCGAATGTTCATCATGTAAGTTCACTGCATCTACCTCAGTGAAGCTAGAGCTTTGTCAAATTCATTTCACAGATAGCTGTTAGCTGAAATAAATTATTTTAAAGTGATATTTGTGTATTTATCTGTCTAGACCATACAAAAGATACTTTGCCTCAGTTTACATTTGAACCACACAAGCAAAATAAAAATAAAAATAAAAATAAAATGTTCTTCTAAAGATTTATTAAGGTTGTCACAAGGTCATGTAGTCCCCATCCCCAAAGACCTACGTCATTATCCATAGAGTAGCAATAAGCAACCACGAGAGGGCAAGTCTAGAGAACATCAGATGCAGGCTAGCAGATCAACAATAAACCCCACACTTAAAGGTGCTCTCAGCTGCCTCTGGCTGCAGGCCGAAGAAAACAGTGCCTCTTTCAGGAAGCTTGGCAGGGGGATGGAAGAACTGGAGGTAGGCACAGTGCCAGCTGAGATAGGCAGAAGCTGGAGTTGTTTACATTCCTAATTACAGGATCCTGGGCTTCAGCACAGCCAGGTGTCATTCCAACAGACAAGGTTAATAGGATGTGAGTGGGCCCAGCTGCCACCACTCTGCCCACAGAAAACAGCCATGCAGGGGAAGTCAGATGAATTAGCCAGAAGCCTAGCCATGCTGGTCAACTTCAGCTATGTGGAGACATGGGATAGAATTCAATCTTGTAGAGTCTGAGTTTCTTTTGCAATCCCCCAAACCAACAGGACACATCTGTACAGAGGCAAGCAGAGGCAAGTGTGTGTGTGTGTGTGTGTGTGTGTGTGTGTGTGTGTGTGTGTGTGTGATGTTGAGGGGGCTAAGGACAGGGACACTGCCACACACATTTGACTCCTGGCTCTAACCTCTCACCCTGATGATGAAGATCAAGACAGAAGAATGCAGGGAGCTATAAATGGACTGGAAGTCCACTCTGGGCATTTATTGGTTCTGTGGACTTCAGCCATCTGCTAAGGTATTTTGAAATTGAATTTCTTCATCAGTAATATGGGAATAGGGTTTTTTAAGTGTTGCTGTGAGGATAGGTATTTACAGACCAAGAGAAAACTAGCTCAATAAATATTAGTGGAAATTATTAGTGGTAATGCTTTAATGGGTTACCTGGGTAAGGTTTGCACCCAGGCATCCATCAATTTGCAGTCCCTGCCCTGCCAACCAGCAGAACTTTAAACAGACCCATTAACAACCTGTTTCTGATCAATGATTTATGGCTTATGCTTCCCTGTTAATGAAATGTAATTGCTAAGCCTAACAGGCAGAGCCGTAGCAAAACAAACTCCATCTGAAAATCACATCCTGGATCAGAAAGACCGCTGCAGAACCAACAGATCAGATCGAGTGTAGCCAGTCCTGGCTTCGAGGTGCCTGTAGAGTTTAAGGGTAGAAGAGGTGTGCTGGTCGGCATATTCTCCTCCATAAAAATGAACAGCACTGCAGAACTCCAAGTGGTCTCAGCTTAATGTGCTTCTGAAAGACGATGGAATTTTATCCAAAGCATCAATGTCCAGGATAAAATAACTTTGTCCCTGCAAACCAGCAATAGTGAAGCCCAGGCCACTGGGTCTGTGGCTGAGTTGACCTGAAGTCTACTGATGGACAAGCAGCTTAGACAGCAGGGACCTCAGATGACAGTATGAGTACTTGCCCTGTCTCTGAAAGCTGCAGTTTATGACACTGGAGCCTCAGAGACAAATTGCCTAAAATCTACCACTCAACCAAATTTCAGGCTTATGTTAGGATAACAATTAACCACCTCTGCACAGGTGTTGCAAATATTGAACTCATCATCCGTGCATCTATCCATGATGCCAGCACCCCCTCTAAGTTCTGGGGATAAAGCAGTAATTAAAATAGCAACAGCCTATTTGTGACAGTTTCATTATAGCAGGGGAGACAGGCATTGGAAATGGAAAGTATACTATGGGAAAGTTCAGTGAAGATCATTATAATTAAAAAAAATACACCCAGAGAAGATGGAGGCTAAAGCAGGGAGGAGGTAGGTGACTTTAAATGAGGTGGCCAGGGAGGGCCATACTAAGGAAGTGATGGGGACTCAAGAACACAGAAAAATAGAGCAAATGGTTCTATTGTCGTCATCAATGTGACTGCCACCCAGAGAAGGATGTGATACGCTTCAACATTGCAAACAGCCATACCACTCAGGCTTAATGCATGAATGTGTGGAAATGTCTGACTAGGCTCTTGTCACTGAGATCTACAATCCACGGGGAGCCTGAGATGGATACAATGAGAGGAAAGGCTGCACTTGAACCCAGGAGGTCCTGAGTGTTGGGGCTCCTGTGTTTAAAGATGGGTCCTGTCTTCTGAGAGCCGGACACAGGAAGAATGTTTGATGTATGCCCAATAATTCAAAGGGGGCAAGGTAAGTGGAGAGTTAGGAAGGCCCTCCATCTCTAACAGCATGCAAAGGCTTGAGAGCATTTGAGGATAGGGAAATGTCTACTGCTTTGCATCTTTACCCAGTGAATCGCTAGAGATTCTTAAGAAATTAATGGTCCTACATTGTGCTTTTCCCGTTTTGGAAGCAGAGTGCTGAAGTTCAAATCTGTACCTTAGTACCAACTGTGTGATATTGAGAAATGTCACCTGCCTTAAAATGTGGGTGGTTTGAGATGGGACCACAATTGAGATCTTTCTGATTCAAAAATCCCACACTGGAATAGATTTGCTGCCTTAAAATTACAGCTCCACTAGGAGCAAACATATGAATGAGAACATAGGCACATCCACTCATTTGACCCTGCTTCATCTCTCTGGTGACAGGGAAGCCATAGAGTATGGACTCAGAGAAAGCATTATTACAGACTCCTTAGGTCTCTGAATACCAAGGACTCCAACTGACCTCCTGACACACAGGTAATCGATTAAGCATGATGATTAAGCCTTGTTCAGTGTTAGTGTGCCCAGGGCACAGGACTGTGTTTCCCCATGATTGGTGGCTTCAGTCCTTTCAAGTTAGTATGCTCTACTTTTTACAGAACAGGGGACTGAGCTGCAGAGCATCAAGGTCTTTTTGCCCAGCATCACAGAGCTCACTGAATGAAAGTGGTCTGGACCCAGAGCTTGTACAATGAGCCTCTACCATAAATCCCAGATCAAGTCAGGGCACACAGTAGGTACTTAATGAGGAGATACTATCATATCCTCCTGTGAGGTCAGACACTGTTCCTCTTCCCCTCCAGGTCTTCACTGCTTATTCGCTCTAACATACTTTCCCTATATGAGACGATTTCTGCAAGCAAACACCAGTTTTCTTTCACAACCAGGCACTAGTCCATGTGGCTTTTCTGAACCAGAATTCCAGTCTGGGCTTCCTGAGTGAGATATCACCCACTGTTCCGACTAGTGTAGTGCAGGATATTTGCTATCAATTTGTTGGGAAGCAGATGCTTCCAAGCTGATAAAGTAATGACTCTGCCCATCTTTTCTATTTATGATGAGGATCTGGATAAAACTCAATAGTAAAATAGGAGCAGATGCCCAGTAGCACTGTTTGAACACTAATCTAGCCTAAACACTGAATGAACTATTGGCTACTGTTAGTTTCTGGGAGGGCAAAGCATTAGTAAGGTTAGTGCGAACCCACCAAGCTTCAAATTCATGGTCATTGTGATGAGCCTGGTTAAACACATTGGATCACAAAACAAAGGCAGTAGCTATGAACATGGTAGGTGGGGAGAGTTGTGGGGAGGAGAGGAATGGAAAGGATGCTAGTGAGAGGGAGAGGGTGGGGTTAAAAGTGGGTCAGCATACATTGTTCACAAGCCTGAAACTACCAAAAAACAAGTATCATTAATAAAATTGTGTTTTTAATGATCTATTTTATCTGTTTTCCCAGTAGCCATGGTGGGTCCCCATTATTTTCAGACAAAAGGCTTTTAGTGCATACCTGCTCTTCCTGTTTTAGTGATAGACTGATATCTTAGTCATCTTCTATTATGGACATTTATTAACCCAGAGATCTTATATATTCCATATGGACAGCATCTAGTTCCTTTTCTAAACTACTCAAAACCCATTGCAGTGTCAAAGATACTTGGTGCCTGATCAAATTAGGTAGGATAACCTATTGGGCAGCTGGGCATTGACGTTCAAAGCATCTTTTTCTGAAATAGACATATAGAATCAGATTCTAAAATCAGACCTACAGTTACAAACTAGTTTCCTTATAAAAAATATTCAGTGATAGTCTCAGATTTCCCATATAAACTAGCAAAATTATCAAGTCTATGATTTAGAATGGGGCTATCAGACTCATCTCTAGACCATGCCAAACTCTCTTCCCTTGACCTTGATCCTAAGCTCTGTCTGTGTTCATGCTGGTAAATGCACCCACATCTGTAGGTGAGAGAATGAGGAAACATTAATTCACTCAAACTGACATGTCAGCTGTCCTTGGAAACATATGTGCCTGGATGCCTGCTGGACCGGTTAGCTCCACATACCAGAGGAAACAATTTTATCATCACCCCCAATCTCAAGTGCTCTTGTGAGTATTCAATGGTATGATGCTCTGGGGAAAACCATATGCAGACTGCAAATGGCTATATGAATGCATTTGAGAAAAACCTGGTAAATAAAGGGTATAAACCAGTGGTTCTCAACCTATGGGTCACAATCCCATTAGGAATGGAATGATTCTTTCACAGGCATAACATATGCAATAGCCTGCACTTCAGATATTTACATTCTTATTTATAACAGTAACAACATTACAGTTATGAAGTATCAACAAAAATAATTTTATGGTTGGGGTGACCACAACATAGGGAAGAGTATCAAAGGGTCACATATTAGGAAGGTTGAGAATCACTTGCACTATAAGCATTTTAAAAGTCAGCCACCCTTCTGTTTGAGAATCCTTCTCAAAGTTAAACTTTTGAGTGTATGCTTCTTTCACCAGCTCCATACAGTGTGATGATTTCTTTTTAAGTCACAAAGTACCTTCTAAGTGTTGTACACTGCACTGAAATTTTAATGCTTATCTCTTATCATCATAAGTCATTCAAAGGACACATGCTAAGGGCTGGATATGTGATTCCTACTGGGTAGATGAGATTAAAGAAATTTCCCTTAGAAACTCAGACTAATGATGGAGAAAAGAAAGCTGTGTAAACAGGCTTCTCTGAGGCGCTAAGAGAGGCCTGCAACATAGACATCACCAGCTTCTGGCCATATCCCTGGGATAGACCAGGATGAACCAGTGAAGGGCAGCATTAGTACATCAGCACTACAGCCTCTCATCCTTAGTGGGGGGCTGCCTTAGATTCTACCATGGTCTTCAGGGGTTCCTGTTATCTAATTAACAGCCCACCATGAAAATCCACCCAGAATTGGGGACGCTCTCTTCCTTTTCCCATTCCTTTCTCTCCTCTGTCAGTGTCAACTGGAATCACCTTCACAATACGGTAAGGTCAGCCTATACAGTACAAACTGCTATGCCTACTTTACAGAGGAATGAACTAGAGTTAAAGACCATGTAGAGTCTTCATTGGTGCCCTTGATGATGAATTCTGGGGTTAGCTACTATTTTTGTTGTGGTTGTTACTGCATGCCCACATACTCATCAAGCCATAAAAGAGCTCTCCAGATGAGGGGCATCTTTCCCAGGATGCTCCACCCTTAGTCTAGCATTGGTTAATATTTCTCAGTTCTCTCTCACAGATGATACACTCTGTAGCATTGAGCTGTGGATAATCCACTGCCCTCATCCTCATCAATATGTGCTGATAAGTCTATTGCATGCCAAGTGCTGCACCACGTGATAAATACTCATTTTGCACAACACCAGGGTTTGTCACATCCCATATGAGGTTATGAGAATGGAGGGAGAGTCTTAACACCATATACCCAGCACAGGGGAAGCAACTCAAAAACATCGTATTGTCCTCAAGAAGAAAGACAAGGTTGCCAGTGTTTATCTCCCTCAAGTCTCTCCATTCCCAACATCTCTTTTCTGTGACATCCCAAACAGCCTGGGTACTGAAAAAAAAGTCTGTGATGGGTCTTGGGAGACATAGGATCTATAGGAAATGAAGAAGTATCTGAGAATGGGACTCCATGATGCCACTGTTACAAGGTCTTCATTCACACTGGAGGGAGGGACATCACAGGGATGCAACTGGTTTGGAGTCACCTTCTTCAAGCATCCCCTGGTCCATGCTCTATAAATGAGCTCAGTAAACTCACTGCTTCCTCTTGGATCGAATCTCTACTTTGGGCTGGTACCGGTGCTCTGTCTGGAATAGGTAGATGTTAGTCCTCAGGAATAACTAATGTGATAGCTTCAATGCTCACCCTCTAGAATGCAAAAACATTTGTAATAGCAGTAGGAAGCTTGTGTAGATGTATTTCTAGAGCTTCTCTCCTGTTGCAGTAGAAATAAAGCCTCGTTCCCATCTGTTTACTTCTTAAAATGAGGGGCTGTTATCTTGGGATGAGGCATCAAAGCAAGTTAGGTTCAATGGTGAAGGAGAACTGTAGAGGAACTAGAGCCCACTACAACTTTTATGTAGTTCAAAATAAGCAGCAGAGTGCAACACATAATATGAATGCCTGCATAGGAAGGTGGCAATTTGAAACACTATGATTGGTCATTATATATGTCACATGTATTGAATTATTTCAGTAAACTCAAAATATGTACAGATAAATTTTAAAGGTTTAGATAAAGACATAATAAGATGTGGTACTATACTAAAAAAATCTCTGTCTTACCTAAGGAAACATCTTGTAAATACAAATCCTTTGTTTCTCCCTCACTATGATGGCAGAAGCAATGCAAGAGGCTCCAACATGCCCTGCAGATACTCCCGGGCTTGATGATGTTTGCCCCTCACTCACCACATAGTTCAGGACTGATGTCTGGACTTCAAGACCTTTCCACCGTCCCACCAAAATAAATCTCACCAGAAGAAAGTCAAGCCAGAGATTCTAGAAAAAGTTTGAGGTTGAGATTTGGTTTTGTACTTACTTTCAAGTGTAGAATAAATCCAAAAGGATGTGTAAAATTGGTATTTAAAAGTGGGGATGGGAAGGAGATGAAAGCAAAAAAAGTGTCCTTATTAAAAGTTGACATCAGGGAAACATGTAGACACGAAGAACAGCCAGAGAATGTGATGGGAACAGGCATGAATTGTTTTGTACTATGATAGCTTGAGGAAAATCATTTCAGAGAGAACCTGATTTCAACACAAGCCTCCACTGTTACCATGCCGGATATCTGGGGCACACACTACCATCTTGAAACATTTTTTCACAGGATATCTCTGTAATTTTTTGGATCTCTGAAAGTCTTGAAATTCCTCTGCAAGAACTACAGGTGACCATGTAGATTGTCAAACTAGCAGCGTTGGTACAGGTCCTATTCTATGAATCTTTCCAGAACCACTGCACCCCCCCAAGCATCTTTGAAACTCTTCCTTCACAGTGACTCAATTCATCCATATGGATCCGGTCTAAATTCCACACTATGGTATTTTTATATGTTTGGTGACACGTAGTTTCCACAGAAACTCTCCAAAATAAGCATAAGATTTTATAAACAAAGAAATGGATGCAAGAAACATTTAAGTAACTGTGCCAGTTTTGTAGAAGTGGGAATTGGTAGATGGAGACCATAAACACAGTAGCTTCCCTTAGGGTCTTACATTCAGTTATCATAACCCACTGCTATACCATGATGTTCTCCTGTAGCTCTCCTTGACCTTGGGATTCATAAATTCTCTGTCAAATGACCCAGTGAGAGTCAGGGTTTAGTAGAGTTCACTCAGTCCAGCTTGATACTTTGCAAAGATGCTGAGCTGTTGTTCCTGTTGTCTGTGAAACATGCTGTGTGTTCCTCCTGGGATCCAGAGTCACGAGAAGACTAAAATTCCAAGAAGCCATCCATCCTCTACAGCCCCATGTCAACCTTTAATAAACCTCCAGACCTCATCTTTGTGAGTCTGCTCCTCTGGGTTTTCAGAAACTGACTCAGGCAGTTGAATCATGTGTGTTTCATAGCACGCATCTTTCACTTTCATTCATTCATCCTGTAGATTTTGACAGACACACAGATACATGTGTACTGGGCTCTATTGGGAAATCAGAGCTGAGTAAGATAGTCTCTGGCTTCCAGGAACTCTGACATCTATCAGGAATAACACGCAGAGGTGACTCTGGCCAGAAAAATAGTAAAAGGTTGTTTAGAGGGTGCTTAAAAAAAAAAAAAAAGGAGGCCATTATGACCTAAGGGAGATGGGTATGCTGTTGATAGACACACACACACAAACACACACACACACAAACACACAAACACACACACACAAACACAAATTGAATAGGATTTCAGGCGCCCTATGCCGTATGAAAATATGCTCAATAAGTGCAAGCTCCCATGGGGCAAGCCCATCCTGAGGATTATGTATTCTCCATCCTTTTTTTCATTCACAAGAGTCTTAGGATGCAGGTCCTCATATTACTTTGTAGCTGAGGGTAAGACTTAGTTAAGGCAGAACAAGAAACACAGTGTTATCTCATTATGAAACTGGACGTGCTAAAATGATAGTGGAAGACTTGGTATAAATGAAGTACAAGGGGTCAGAGAGAAGGATGGGAAGAGCCTGAAGAAGAAGGTCTGGCAGAGACTGGGGAAGACTTAAGCAGCTATCTCATCCTTGACCTACAGTTCAGCCGTCTCTGGACTTATGTCTCATGGACTTCTCTATTTTCTTCTCCCCATGATATTATACACTCCACATCAAGCTTGAAGAAAGGGATTGAATCTGTTTTCTTTACTCTTGTATATCCAAGTACCCAGAGCCAAGCTACCCATTATGTCTGTACATCATAAGTATTTGCTGAATAATTAAGGTTCTGTTTTACACACCAGAATACTGACAAGTTTAAAATGAGCTAGAAGGTTCCAAGTAGTAAAGCATCAGTCAGGTTCATCTTAGTAAGGAAGATATGGCAAGGAAAGCTTCTGTCTCCAGGAAGTAAAGCTGGGCACCTGCTTGGAACACACAGGACAGTCTGAGGCAGGAGAGTCAAGATGACCTGACATGGCTTGCCAGATGGTGTTTAGACTCAAGGCCTTTGAACAAACATGATCTGGCTTCCTTCCTGGGGCTTTTGGGAGACACAAGGATGACTATTTGTCAGAGTGAATATTTGAATATCAAGAAATTCAGATCTAAGATAATGAGTGAGCAGCAAGAAAGATAATATATCGATTTATCGCCAGCTACCTTGGGTTCATCCTAGAAAATCTCAGAATCCTCAAGTATATTCCATCAGCTATAATAGCCTAAAATGTATCCCATAATTCCCAGCACCCTCATTTGTATCCCAGCAGCCACAGCATCCTCCATCAGTTCCAAGTGTAGCTTAGAATTCTTCAAAGCCCCAGCCATATCCCAAGACCCTTAGTTGGATCTCACTATCTGAAGCAGCTCCCAGTATATTTACAAAAAGCTGGATACTCTTTATTCTGCTGCAAAGTTTTCAAAGGTGAACATGCAGATACAAACAAACATTACAGGACACATGAATAGAAACGGAAACATATGTGTACATATTTACACCATCACACTTGAACACAAGCTTATGTCCTTCATGGAATAGACTGCAGCTATTATCAAGGTGTCATGACACCAGATGCTATTGCTGGGCACTTTAGCGGGCTTTAGTCATGCTGAGCATGTTCTATATACAATCTGTGTGAAAAGCTATTACTTTTTACCCCATTTTGTCAATAACGGATTGAATCTCCAAGATGTGTTAGTTCATTTAATGTGTTCATTAAGTCTTTACAATGCACTAGGCTGGGCAGACAATGGAGAAAATGTGCCTCATGTCTAGTTCTATTAAACTTACAGTCTAACGTAGGACTCAAGCATCTACCATAACTCCATTGTGATATTAACTGTATAGTGAAAAGGTGCAGCATGCTATTGTGATAATAATCAAGTCTGAGCCAGAGATGGGGCTCAGCTGTATGATTAAGGAGGGTAGGCTAAAAGAAATGTGTCTTTGATTTTAGTGCTTTGATACTCTTTGCCTTGTTGGAACTGAAGAGACTCTCCTTGGTTTAGCAAAATCATAGACATAGCAATTAATTTTCTATAGAATATGCCTCTAATGTGCAAACCAACTTGTGTTTCTGCTACCAGCTTGACAACCAACTTGACGTTGTTCAGAGTCATCTGAGAAAACCTCAACTCCATAGGATCAGCCTGTGGTTATGTGTGCAAGGAAATGTGATGTGGAAAGGCACATCCCAGTATGGACAGTACCTTCCATGGGCAGGTAGTTCAAGGCTGTGTAGGATAACTAGAAGAAAAAGCCAGGGAGCAAACCAGTAAGCAGATTCTTGATGGTTCCTACGTAAGCTTCAGCCTGATTTACTGGATGATGCTCTATTACTTGGAAGTATCAGATGAAATCATCTTTTTTTGCTTCCAACTTGCTTTAGGTATGACTGGTTTGTAACAGCAGCAGAACTCAAACTAGACTGGAAACTGGAACCACTATGTAGCTGTAATGGACTTTCACATGTTGTTTTAGGGGAGGATTATTAAAATGTTTGGAATGTTGAGCAGAAAATGCTTCTGAGTACAGGAAGCATAATGAGCTGTTCTGTGAGAATGTGCCTCCAGAGTGCTGGGATTAAAAGCATATGTCACTATACCCAGCTCCAATCCTCTTTAAACACACACACACACACA
>NC_047658.1:91386501-91457433 GCF_011762505.2 Arvicanthis niloticus | reverse complement strand
TTTCTAAGCTGCAGAGACTAGGTTTTGAGGTCTGGGCATGCTATTCTCTCCCAAGCACTGTTATGCTCTCATCCTCAGCCTGGCTATCACCTGTAGTTGCCTCTAATGATGGGCAGCTTCTCATCAAAGCATGTGAAAATTAAAGAACAATTGTGAGATTCTGGTATAAACACTAACAATAGAAGAGAGGCTAGAAGAGTTGATTTGTTACTGTTTCCCACTGTAAAAAACAAACAAGCAACAACACAAAAAGCAGCAGCAAAACCTGGCTATATATAAACCATGGAGGAAAGGTGAATATTTTTCTCACTTATTCAGAGGTTTGGTTCAGCATAGAAAAGAGAAAGTGGTACCATAACCTACCTCATGCAGCCAGGAAGCAGCGCCAAGTCACAACAAAGATGGGACTGAGAACAGAAGAAACAGCCTGCTAAGACACATCCTAAGTGACGTTTCCTCTGCACACAGTTCCATCCCTGCTCTATCGGTTTTGTTGTTGTTTTTGTTTTGTTTTTTATTCTGAAACATTCAATAGCTTAAACCTTTCATTTAGGTCAGAAACTTCATGTTGTAATCATCCCTGGGAGCTCCTCAAAAACAGATCCTGAGGCCCCCTTCGCATGTAACCTAGGTGTATCTCAGGCCACTCAAATAGTACAGCAAGCTTAAGCATCACAGTGCTCAGAAGCTGCTAGTGTTAGGTAAGCTGTTCTAAAGAGGAACCATGTGAACACAAGCCCCAGGTCACATGGTGAACTTAATGGATGTCTGTGCCAGTCCTGTATAGACTGGTCTAGACTATTCACTGTACAGAGAAGTTCACCTAATGCCCCAGTGTAAAAGAGAAGTCAATGGAAACTCTACTTAGAAAAATACGCAAACAGCAGTGACCAGATCACTTAACAAACATGTGCAAAGTGTATTGGATCTTAGAGGACAGAACTACTCTGCCAAGGGGAGTGTCAAGTTCACAGAGAGGCAAATCTCCATCGAGAGCTGGATTACTGGTTGCCTGGGGCTGAGAGTGGGAATGCAGATTGATTAGAAAATAGCAGAGAAGAGCTTGCCAGGGAGAAAAAAATGCTCTAAATCAGCTGGGGATAGTAGCTGCACAACTTGCAATTTTCTAAAAATGCTTGCAATACGTGCAATTATTTCATGTAAATTCTATCTCACGAAATTAACAGGCAGACATCATTTGATGCCTTCAGGACAGGTATTACCCATTAAAGGGAGACAGGATTATTTTAGTGTCATGGCAGGTAAAGGGGAAGATGGAAGCTGTGGTGGGTGAGAAGATGGGGTGAAGCAGGGGTATCCTGTGGATAGGTATATCTCTGCATTGCCCATCTCCAGCAGTGCCCAGCCTCAGTTGTTTGGCATTCTATTGCTCACTTCCATGGAGTTTGGCTTTGCAAAAGACACATCTGAGCTGACTGTTTGAAACCACAAATCCCCTTATAGGACATGAGAGCGGAGCGAAGTGTTTGATTTCTCTGATGCTTCCCTTGTCGAAGCTTCCCCTTCACTGGTACTTAGGGGATTTGCAGCTTCTTTGCTGAACAGACACAAGAGGTTTTTCTGCTTAATCCCCAGATCTTTAAAGTTTGGGCTGCATTCAGCTTGTGCTTCATGAGCATCACAAGGTAATCTGTGACACTGAGTTCTAGCTTTGAAACAGAGTGAGCTGGGAGACATCAAGGTGCTTGGAAGGTCAAAGTTGAGAGCTGTGCCTCTCAGTGTCCCTGGAAGGGTCACAATTCCATTCCAACTGTCCTACTGACTACTTCATAAGACAGGATTACATTGTGTTACACTATTGTCCTGGAATCTGGTCCTTGAACCCCTCACCCCACCTGGGCCAATCAGATTGGCTCTCTAAAGCTTGGATGTGAAAAACTATTATTACTGGTTGGTCATGGACCCTTAACCCACACAGAAGTAGTAGCTATATTTTCTAAAATACTGATATATGTTCTACAGAGTGATAAAACTGACTGCCAATCCCTATTGTCAACTGCTGCTTGGCACATAAGTCTTATTTTTTTTCCAAATCAGGTTCACTTTATTCTAATTTTGGGATGTATTCAAGGCCTCATATGCTTTCAAGAAATTCCTCTATGTTCTTTAAATGATGTCCAATAATGGTGTTCCCAAATCACAGTAGAAAAAAATGACATTAGCCCCTGCTTTTGCAATGAACCAGGATGTTCATCATCCAAGATGGCAGATGATAACTGTGCAATCAGTCCAGACAACCATACAGAACACACATAGGAACACACAAGAGCAAGTCTACTTCAACTTGAACTTAAGAGGCTTTATTTTTAAAGATTCACTATTTATTTATGTGTGTGTATGTATATGTGTCTGCATGAATTTATGTACAGCATGTGTATACAGAAGCCAGAGAGGCTGGAAGAGGAAACCAGATCCCCTGGAACCATAGTTACAGGCAATTGTAAGCAGCCATGTGGGTTCTAGGAATTGAACCTGGGATCTTTGCAAGAGTGGTAGGCATTCTTAACCACTCAACCATCTTTCTAGCCCCAGGGAGCCTCATTTTTTAATAGATGGGTAGCATAAAAAACCTGAAATACAAAGACAGATCAGTAGATACATGTAGGAATACTCAAAGTTTTCTATGACATAAAGATGTTGTAAAGATATGTTTTGCTTTTATGGTTACTATATGAGAATGGGTAAAATAGACATAGAATCATACATTATGCAAAGTAAGTATTGGGTACAGATAGTAAATAACACTAATATTTTTCCAAGGGCAACTGAAAGTACTTGAAAAAATGTTAACAAAGGTGTAATATTAGCCCCCCTGGATGTGGTGTGGAGAACACCCTTGCTGAGTATCAGAGACAGATAGAACACTGTTGCTACCTTAAAAGCTAAAGAGGAGAGTATCTTTAGCTGTACTGGCATCAGTAAGTATGGAGAAAAGCTGATAAATCTGAAAGATAGTCAAGAGATTAAGCAGGATGTGGTCATGGGTTGTCTGTAGGGAGTAAATAAATAGCGCAAAGTTAGCTCTCAAATTTTATAATGAACACTGTGTGCTTAGTCATGTTCTTTTTTTCCTTCATTTTTGAGATTCTACTCTAATTACAATATTTCTCCCTTCATTTTCTCCTTCCAAGCACTCCTATGTATCTCCCGTATATTCTTTGCTCTCCTTCAGATTCATGGCCTCTTTCTTTACTAGTCCTTATTGCATGTATACATGTATATACATATATTCTAAAACATAAGCTGTTGAGTCCATATAATGTATGTATTTCTCAGGGCCGGTCATTTGGTACTGGACAACCAGTTGGTGTGTAACTTCTTGGGGAAAGAGCACCTCTCCTGCTTGCAGCTTTCCTTGGTTTCCTGTACAATCTTGTGTAGTGTTGAAACCCCATAAGTTCTTCTCTATCGAGTCTGGTACATTCATTGGAGCCATCCATGTTTAACTCACATATGGGCAAATATGTTGATGAGATTGGATAGGCATAACTTCTGACATTATTAGGCGACACATTCTCACAGCAAATTCTCTAATCTTCTGGCTCTTAAAATCTCTCTGCCCCACATATTGCAATGTTCTCTGAGCCTTAGGTGTGGGAGTATTTTCTAGATGTGCCCTTTGGGGCTAGACTCTGTGCCTAGCATTCTGATTGGTTGTGGTATCTGTAGTGGTTTCTGTCAGTTGTAAAGAGAATTCTCCTTTGATGAGGGGTGAAGACTACACCCATCTGTGGGTATAAGGGCAAATGTTTAGACTGTTGTTAGGGATTATGCTGGTTTAATAATTAGTGGTTGTAGATTCCCCTCCAATAAACACAAGTACAGTAGCACTGTACTAAGCTAGGGTTCTAGTACCAGCCATGGTCTTCCTCTTGTTAAGTGGGTCTAAGTCCAACTGGAGAACTGTTGATTACCACCAAGGTATGAGTGCCACTGCTGCATCCTTAGGGGTTTTCATGATACACTGGTTACGGATGTGGTTCACTGGCATAATAGCTGGGTAGGGCTGCTGGCTGCCTCTCTCCTTTGGAATCTCATATGATGCCTTCTGATACCATACAAGGTAGTTCTCGGGGAGTGAATGTTCATGTCAGTTCTAGGTTAGTGGTCTCTGGGCCCTGTTTCTGAAGTGCATTCTGCAATAAGGACTTACCTTCCATCTCTTTGGGTAGTAACCAATTGGCTATATGTTTTGAGAGTCTCTTGGACAACCCTGACCAACAAAAAGAAGGCTGGTACTGGGGTTTTGTGGTCAAATTCTTCTCAACAATGGTGAATATGAAAAGAAATTAGAAGGTGTGGGAAAGATTACAACTTTAGATTTTAGGTACAGTGAACAAAAGTAGATTTAAAATATCCAAGTGAAGATGTCAAGTGGGCTTTTGGATACTAGTATCTGATATTATCTCAAGAGAGACCATTAATAAGGAACCCTCTGCAAGCCATCTTGTACAGAGTTGAGTTGAAACCAGGGGTAGGCATCAGCTATTTCAAAGGGAGTGTTTGGGTCACATTCCCAGAAAAAGCCAATGAAATCCACTTAGCCATGATGGATGTGACAGTTTACCTAGAATGTCCTCCATGCCTCAAGTCCAGATCAATAAATATCTACTTATTGAACAAACAAATCAATCAATCAATTCATGAATGGGATTTGAAGCTAGAACTGCATAACTGGTCCTCCTGTAGCAGTAGCAGAGAGAACTGTGGCCTGCAATGAACTTTTGTTTCTGAATTTGAGGCTCAGAGACTATTTTAATTGTCCTTTAAAAAATAATGTAAAACCAGAAGTTTCAGGTAACAACAACACACTGAAGCATCTCCAGAAAACAAACACAAACCTAATACAGTTTTAAAAATATCCTCACTATAGATCTGTCAACATTCTTTCCCCTATGAGAAAATCCTTGAGTTTCAGGCTACAGAATCCCCTTGAGTATTCTCTTGTTTAGTCATCCCTGGAAGCAAAGTGGCAGGTCAAGCCCTGGTCTTCCCAGTGCAGACATAAAGAAACAGAAAAGGGTCAGGCAAGCTTGGCGGAAAGCATTTAGTGACCTCTGTTAAGATGTAGATAGAATTGTGCGTATTCTCCAATAATAACATCAGCTTTTCTGCCCATGCCAAAAAAAAAAAAAAAAAAAAAAAAAAAAAGTCCACCAGGAGCCCTGCTATTTCCTTGGGAAAAAATAAACAAACAAACAAACAAACAAACAAAACCTCCTGTGAAGAAAAAAAAACTGGATTTGAAAAGGCTTCCCAGAACATCTTCTTTGAAATTCTCTGAGCATATGGGTTTGTACAGCAGTGGGTTAAAAATGAAGGAAGAGAAAGGGGTGAAAACAAGGTTGCTGAATTTCACAGAGTGAAGCCAGAAAGCCCAGTTTTGAAGGCCATTCTCTTCATCAAAGCACTTCTAATGTTATCCCAGAAATGGCCATTAGGTTTCAGGTGCCTGGCACTCTTACAGGCCCTCCAAGGAAAACTGGCCAGTGGCCCTACCATCTGCCACAGATGAGAAGTCCAAGGTCAGGCCCAGGCGTTTTTACATGTAGTGAAGTCATCACAGTCAGTGAGGGCCTGAATTTGAAACCTGGCTTTGTGACTTATTAGCTTATCAGCCAGTAAAGATTATTAAAATCCCCTGAATCACACTTTCCTCATCTGTACATGATAGAGGAAGGGATTCCTACATGTTGGTAAACAGAGTGTTTGGGGAGAAATTCCATAGTGTGCAAAGCCCTAGGCCTAGTCCCCACCACTGCCCCCAGGACCAGAAGCATCTGAAAAGCTCGTTAAAGCACGGCTTTCTGAGAACCATGTTCTGATACTAGAATAGGGACACATGCAGCCCATAAATCTGCATTTCCAATCAATACCCACTGATGGTGGTATACTGTCCCCAGAAAGTACTACAGCAATGACACTAGTTAACAGCTGCTATCTCTTCAAGGATAGAGATATCCAACATCCTGGGCTACCATAATTTTTCAAACAATATTTGTTGAATGAACAATTCTCTCTCAAGGACTTTTCTTATTTTGATGACCTATGCCTTGGTCTTGTTTGGGATTCTATATTAAAATGCCATTTTAATGTTTAGCCCATAAACCAAAGAAAATGCACTTACTGTTCCCGAGGCTGAGATTGTCCAAGATCAAGGTCTCAGCAGATTCTGCATCTCATAACAGCTTATTTCCTAACTTAAGATGGAACTGTCTTGCTGTGATGTCACAGGGTGGAAAGAACAACATGGCTTTCCAAGATATTTTTAATAAAGACATTAATCACTAAGCAATTGCATATGGCCCTGATTCCAACTACCACAATAATATTATTTGCATTCAAAAAATGAATTTTACAGGGATACTATCATTTAAACTAAAATGGCGAATTGTAAAAGAAGTGGAAGTCAGAACAGTTAGGTGGAGAAGGCAAGAACAACAGAAGCCATAGACTTGTCTTAGCTTATGAGTCAAAAACCTAGGAAAGAAATAATCAACGGGATCCAGCAGAGAAAATGGAAGCCAAGGCTGAAATTCAGAGCTGACATATATCCAAGGAATTGGAGTAGGCACCACAAAGCTTTCTTGCCAGTGAGGTGACAAGAAAAACAGATTGTACAAGCTTCTATTTTTGAAAATCTTTCCAGTCTCAGAAAGGAAAAACACTACTGCTTCCTGCCTTCCTGTGTGGTTCATATTTCCTCACTCTCCTCCAGTGATGGAGGGATGGATCTTCACAGTCAGGGACGTCCTAACATCAACTCAACTTGGTCCTGAAATAAAAATCTGGCTTTGTGACTTATTTCTTGATCAGCCAGGAAAGAGTATTAAAATCCTCTCAATCACAGCTTCTTCATCTGTAATATATCCAGGATTGCCTCTTTCCAAGAATAATAGGTGCAAAATTGTAAGATGCAGTGACTAGCTCAGTTTATATGTGCAGATTCTGAGTCTCTTGACTGAACTGACAAGGTTGGAAATTTGAAAGTGCAGTTAGCATTTTTATCTTCCTTCATCAATTACACAGGTGGTTTTTTTTGGTTTTTGGTTTTTTGTTTGTTTGTTTGTTTGTTTTTTTGTTTTTGTTTTTTTTGTTTTGGTTTTTTTTGGTTTTTTTGCATCGGCAATTGTTCCACGTATGAGTATTTGGACAAGGCAAGAGTGATAGAGACCTTTACTACCAGAAAGCTGACATTGAAGCATTGGTGCAATAATCATAAAGATTATGGTAGAGGGTACAGTATTAGTAGAATTGGGAATGGTTGGCCTTAAATGTTCATAAGCCATGTTCATTCATTTTACTCTTTTTTTTGTATATAGCTTTCCTGAATGAAATGTGTTAAGAGGATTAAACGAAACAATTTAAGAGATGGCAGCCTAAAAAAAAATACTGCTATATACAAAAGGAAAACAAAACTGAGGAAATTGAAGCTTACAAGGGAGCCACTGGGATTAGGAGGACTGGGGTACTTGAGCAATAGGTAGAAGGCCAGATATATAAAGAATGATTAAAGCAAGTTTGTTATGAGATGAAGCAAAAGCAGGCCAGACCTCAGAGGTGGGCTTTGGATCTGCAGGGGTGATTATTCAGAGTATGGAGTATTGGGTGCTAGAGAGAAGGCTCAGCAGTGCATGCTGCTTTTTGCAGAAGACCAGCGTTCAGTTCTAGCATACACAGTGGGTGGCTTACAACCTCCTATAACTCCAATTCTAGGAGATCTACTGCTGTCTTCTTGAGAGGGGTCATTGTAGCTACTCAGCGGAAGTCCGGTGTTATTGTAGGCAAAAGAGAGGCAGAGGGCATATCTCAGATTATGACAGGAGTCAAAACAAGATTTTATAGAAAATGGAGAAACAGAAAGATGACCACGCCAACATTGGCATTAAAATAATGGCCTTTATGTGAACTCAAAGGTATCAGAATAGAGAAAGGCACAGGTCCCAGATGCCTCAGTCCTATTCATTTTAAAGTTGTAAATCCTGGGTCTTCACTGGAAACCCAGAGCTGTGGAACTAGCTTTCTCCCTCATGTCTTGTTGGCTCAATTCTCTGTGTGCATGTTATGTGCACACCATATTTGCATGTAAGTGTAGATGTCCATATCAAAGGTCTTGGTTTGACCACTGCCTATCTTATTTGTTTTATACAAGTGTATTTCTGTGAAAGTCTTTGCAGTGCCCACAGAGACTAGAAAAGAACATCAAATTCCCTGGTGCTTGAATCATAAGAAGTTGTAAGCTGCCTGAGGTGGATGGTCTTCAAAGAGAACAGCAAAGGCTCTTAAACATGAGCCATCACTCTAGCCCCTGCCCTATCACCACCACATTTACCAAGCTTCCCTTCCTCTTTAGATTTCCACCATGTATTGCTTCCCATTAGCTGTACTGTCAGCTCCCACTGACACTGTTCATGCCATATACTGCTCCACAGTGTCTCCAAGTTCTGTGCGCATATGTGTGAAACAGTGTAAGACCATTTGTCCTCATATAACCCCTTAACTCCACATGCCCACTATCTATGGGGTTCACTGCTGCATGCCTGGTACCAAACATAAATCAAATGCTCATCAAACATTGGTGAAACTAAAATTAGTGACCAAGTGAATGACATCTATTTTATTGTATTCAGAGAGTCAGTTTCCTCATCGGGTACATACAGATAATAGGACACACTCTATTTATTGTGGACATATTATTGCTAGATCAAATGAAATTATAAGAAAGCATTTTATTAGACATTTAATACCTATATCACCTGTATATAGCTGTTTTCATGTAACAAATGTGTGTCAAGTTGAGTTGCTATGTTATACATTTGCAGAAAGACAACACAAATGTCCGTGTCAGCAACCAGGCCCTTCAGCAATGCTCTCATGCTCTCTATCCAAAACAGGCCTCCAACCGGATCCTAATAAGATTCTGAGATCTTAAAGTACATGTAGTTCGGATGAATCAATAAATATATGGCCAAGGGCAAAAGATTTTTCACCCTGAACAAGTTTCTACTTCTTACCTGTTTGTTTTATTTTTTTGAAAGGCATCTGAAGTTTGTCAATAAAGGTGAAGTTTATTGCTTGAAGGTTTGACCAGCCAAAGAAAACAGCTGCAGATTATAGAACTCTGTCTGCTTCCCCCAAAGCCTAATATTTTCACATATCGACTTCATGTTACAACAAAGATCAAAGTGAAGGTGTGCACTGATGGGGAGATACGCAGAAGGTCTCTTGGTCAATGTGGTCAATGGAAGGAAGCTCAAGTTTATCCAAAAAGGCTCAGAGCACCACCTCTGCTCAGCCTCCTCATGCAATCCATATCTGGTCTGTTAAGGAGGAGTGATGATGGTCTGAATTCTCACTGAGACCCAAGTACATAACAGAACTAGAGCAGGGCCATTTTAAAGCAACGGGTGTAATGTCACTTCTCAGAGATGTTGGGAATGAGGCCAACAGAAGTTAAACATCCTCACCAAGGTCACAGGACTAACATGGTGGAAGGGAAACAGGGACAGCCATCTTATGAACATATTCAAAGATTAGGACATAGTGCAACAACAACAAAAAAAATAGCAGACAGCTGTACGACACTAGGCAAAACTCTGATAATTTGCTTTCGAAGCTTCAAGGCCTTACTGTAAACTTGTAATAATAGATGGACATTTGCTTCAGAGACAGATAGGTGCTTGTCTTAGGTCTTAGTTAGGGTTTCCATTGCTGTGAAGAGACACCATGACCAAGTCAACTCTTATAAATGATAGCATTTAACTGAAGGCTGGCTTACACTTTTTCAAGGTTTAGTCCATTACCATCAGGGCAAGAAGCATGGCATCATTCAGGCAGTCAGGGTACTGAGGAGCTGAGATATCTACATCTTGATCTGAAGGCAGTCAAAAGACCTGATTCAGCTCACAGCCAGAAGGAGAGTCTCTTCTGCACTGGGCGGATCCTTCAGAGCCCACTTCAGTGAATCACTTCTTCCAACAAGGCCACATCTATTCCAACAAGGCCACTCCTCCTAATAGTGGCACTTTCCAGGGACCAAGTATATTCAAATCACCAGAGTGCTGATGTAAATTTTCTGCACTCATAGCCTATATAGTGCCAGAGATATGCTAAGTATATCTGTGGTGCTTGTCAGTGGGTCATATGCTATAGGGTTATCTAGCATATCACAGATGATATTTTTCAGTTTCCCTCCTTCCTGACTAAGGAAGTAATAAATATGATAAAGTTGTGCCTGACACACCGATAAGCCTGATCAACTTTCTTTCCCAAGGACTCGCTACATGTCAGGCAACTTGCTGAGTCCTGCTAGTCTCATGCTTCACCTAATCCTTCCTACAACTGCTTTCTTTCAACAACTCATGCAACTGAGGCTTAGAGAAACTAAATAGCTTTTTCTAACTTAATAATGGCATCAGAGCTCACATAGGTGTCTTTGTCTTCTTTTGCTGTTGCTTTAGAAACAGAATAACTCTGAAGCCTAGGCAGGTCTTGAACTCATGATGCTCCTGTCTCAGCTGAAACCCAAGTCTCTTTTAAGCTTCAGTGCACAATACTCCAGCACAATGTATCCTGTACTTCCAACTATACTCTGAACCAGTAAGAATTTCAAAAGTGTAAGTTTTATTGTTTGCATCTTCCCAAGGGTGTTTGCCTACCTAGCATTCCCTGCTTCTGCAAAAGCAACAGCAATGTTTAAGGCTAGAACATCTCTGATATGTCAGCTTAGGCCATGTAAAAACCCAGCCTCTCTGATCTGATATGATGATGAACAATTCAAACACATCCCATCCACAAATATGGAAAACTCGAGATTTTCATCACATGCCTGTATTTTCCTCAGCAAGTGCTTCTCCATTTGGAGGAAAGGGGCCAAAAATTAAGGAAAAGGCAAGTACTTTTCCTAATTTTAAAACAGAATGCCTAAGCAGCTGTGTCTGTGTTTCAACTCCAGACAGACCCTGTTCTGCTGCTTCAGAGAAGCAGTAAAGAGATCGATGGGGCTCCTAGCTGAACCTACTCCAGGATTCTTTCGGACTACTGAATATTTGAAGGGCTTGGGTATCCATGAGATGAATACAAAGAGTGAAGAATTTCAAGCTGAAGAATAGTGGTTCTCAGCCACAGGCTATTTCTTACCCCAGAGGATGTTCACCATGTCTGTAGTCATTCTGGGGTACAGTGACTAGGGCTCCTGGAATTCCAACAGTATCCAATAAGATGTCATGGTACATGGAACAGCCACAGATAGCCACCACAGACTGACCAGGATGACATGTCAATGGCCCTGACTGAGAAACCATGCTTTTGAGGGAAGATATCTGGTTTTATTTTTGAGCTTTTATCTCTTTAAAAGCAAATCGTTATCAGACAGTCAACAACATGTTTTTCCTCAATGAAAAAGTTTTAGATGGTTTTCTTAACAAGCCTGCATGGCTCCTTATATGGTCCAACCCTGGCTTCCCATCACACCAGACCTCTGGATCCAGTGAGAAGCATGCAGTCCTATAATACATGCCTCCCAGACACACTCCTGGACACCTAGAGACATGGCACACATAGGCTGTATATACCACATAATGCGCATAGGTCCACACATGTACATATTATGGCATATATGTTTTATATCAAAACTATTTTCACAACACAAAATGCACACACCAAACACATGTACACTACACACATCTTACATACATATATAACCTGACACAATACACATCCCAACCTATACAGTCACTCACTTCATATGTACTGTCCTCACACATGTATATACTACACCTCCAAACAGACACACCACATACTATACATACGCATACAACACACCCCATATACACAGCCCTACCTGTACAAATAACTCACATAAGTTTATATATACTCCATACCTACATATATCCATTCATACGTCAGACACATGTGTATACATCATACAAATAACACATACAAACCATGTCTTGTGTTCTATTTCCATTTATCCTGATAACTCCATCCTTTCCTTTATACCTTATGTGGTGGTTTGAATAGGAATCATCCCTATAGGCTCATATATTTAGAGGCTTGGTCATTAGGGAGTGGTGCAACTTGCAGGGATCAGGAGGTTTAACCTTGTTGAAGTATGTAGGTCTTCATTGGGCAAAGTATATCATTGTGGGTTGCCTTTGAGGTTTCAAAAGCTCAAGCCAAGTCCAGCCTGCAAATCCACATAAAGAACTCTCAGCTCCCCTCCAGCACTGTGTCTACCTGTGTGTCACCATTGCTTCCTGCCCATGATGACAATGGAATAACCTCTGAACCAGCCTCAATTAAATGCTTTCCTTTATAAGAGTTGTCCTGGCTATGGTATCTTTTCACAGCAACAGAACACCAACTAAGTAAGACACCTTGTAAAACTGTTTATTTCTCCAGATTTATCCATGTCACTTCTATAAACCTTTAAAAAGTAATTACCATCCAATCACCCAATGAAAGGATTAAATTCTTTTATATACAGGCACATGAATGAGACTGACATGTCAAGTGGAAGAAATCAGGCATACAAAGACAGTAACACATGTTTTCACTCATACATGGAAGAGAAAAGTTAATCTCTGGGCTGAGGAGATGGCTCGGTTTATAAAGCATTTGCTGTACAAGAAAGAGGACCTGAGTTTGGGTCCAATGGGCATATAAAGAGCCAGGCATGGTAGTGCAAATCTGTAATCCCATCACTTGGAGACAGAAACAGACAAATCCTTGGAACTTTCTGGCCAGCTAGTTTTGATGGATGGGGTAAGCTCCAAGTTTGGTGAGAGATTCTCTTAAGACAGGGAGAGAGGAAGACACCCAATGTTAACCTCTGACACCTATATCCACATGCATACATACAAAGACACACACCCACATATGCAGGAACATTTAAACACATACCTGTCACTCACAAACCCACAGGAGAAGAGACTAGTGGCTACCAGACTCTGAGGAGGGTGTGAGGGGAGGATGATGGGAAGATAATGGTTAGAGGACATTGAGATTCAGTTTGTGGGAAGAAGAACTCTTAGAATTTGACAGCACAGCTGACATGCATGGTAGAGAAAAGTTACATGATTTCAGAGTATCCAGTGGAAGTAATTTGAACATATCTAATATGAAGAAATAAGAATGTCTGGGTAATAGGACACTTCTTCTTATGTACTTCAATGTCACAATCTACTCTATAAATTATGTATCGATTAAAATAAAAAACCATAAAGATAAAATATTTACTACTCAAAGCATGGCTCATGAGATGTGAGAATCTACCCAGGCTGCTCTAACAAAAAGCCTTTGGATGGGTGGCTTACAAATAACTTACTTCTCACAGGTCAAATTCAAGGGACTCGGGGACTCCGTGTTGGGTGAGAGCTCTCTGCTTCAGCAGTGGCTCTTTCTCACTGGTGGAGGAGACAAATAAGCTCCCTGGGACCTCTCCATCAGGGCACCAATGTCATCCATGAGACTCCACCCTTGAGACATAAGCACCCTCAAATCTCCATCTTTTTCATGCTTATCCCTTCAGAGGTTCAATTTTGATATGAATTTGGGGGAGACACAAGTATTCAGCCCCTTCCACGGTCCATTGATACCAATAGCAACATCGCTTTAGAATTTGTGAGAACAGTGAAATCTTAGGCCACTATCCTGGACCTGCCCAATCAGAATCTGCCTTCTACAAGATTCCAAGTGTTTTGTTTGTACACTGAATCCTTAGCAGCAACTGTATTCACCGCTTTCACCTAGAATGTCCTAAATAGACCTCTCATCTCAGAATATTCACTGTCAAGCAACTGTCTCTTAGTGTGTCTCCCTTTCTCTCCACCTTGTGATGCTGACCTGGAGGAAGACAATATTTTGATTCCTCTTTGTATTCTAGAAATAGAACTATCTCTTAGTTGAGCCAATGTATTACGTATGAAGAAATGTATCATCCATCCATGCTCTCCAGTCCCTGCCAGATACAAATGTTGCCCTTCTGTAGATAGTTAGGCTTAGCACAGTCCAGAGGCAGCCAAAAGCATGTATGATTATATCTTTACCTCAGTCAATGCTGCTCAACAAGATGTGTGGGCACAGTACTAAAGAAAAGTAGACCTGGCCTCTCTCTGCTGGAGCTGACATTCTAAGGAGGGAGGTGGTGAATGAGCAGGGGAGCTTGTGAGGCTCTGGCAGAAGTTTGTGATTTATGGAATGGGAATAGTGTGACAAAGGTGATGAGGGAGGAACCTACTAAAAATCCAAAGGAGGTAAAATCAAGGAACTAGTGGGTAAGACACAAGACTATTGGCATAGATCTGACCAGGTAGAACTCCACCATGAGCCATGGGCATTCCCATAAGCATGACTGTCTCTATCCATGCCAGCCTGCTTCTGAGCCAGATAGCAAGAATAAGATGTGCTTTGTTCTTCGTCCATCTGGTACTTTCTTTACCGAATGACCTTGAGGCATTCACAATCTACAGCCATCACAGAGCCTCTGGTCTATCCAGCTTCTCTAGAAGGCTTTTCCAAGGCCCATCTTTATTGTTCATGCCCTGGCTACTCTGGGTCAGAGCTCACATCATTTATTCATCTCTCACTTGATCAGAATTTGGAGATATTAGAGAAAGTAAAGATAAGTAAAACCCACCTCTCTCAGCTTTCTGCCAGAGCCTGGGAGTGTGAGGTGAAGATAAGGAAGTGAAAAATTCCAGTGTTCTCCAGCAGATTAAATGACCCTGTCCAGCCATGAAGGTCCCACCCTGAGATCTTTACCCCATCTCTCTACTACTTTAATATCAACCACAGAGAACTCTCCTCGCATCACCCTCTCCATGCTGCTCCCGACAAACAAGAAAAGGCAAACATTCTCTCAGGGATGCTTTCCTGATTCTGTACAGTCTCATCAGGCAGGGTATCACCAGAGAATGGACAGCTTTTAACTGGTAACATTTATCTTGGGGACTCTGCCTCAGAAAGATTCTTTCTATGATTTCTGAGCCTCTCGATGAACACCTTCACATTTCTCAGTATGAAGCTGCAGGCACAGTGTTGTTTGCTGGCCCTAACAAAGAGGTCAATATTGCCAAGCATTCAGTTCCCTGTACATATTTTTGCTTATTCTCCATTCAGACTGAGCACTGTTGGCCATTTTCAAGGGAATTAAATAAAGCTACATTGATGGCATAGGATGTGTCTGTCTTCTTCGCTAGACTTTTGGAACTCTGGCAGAGTCTTCTTGGTAAGAATTTTAGAACAACACTGTTCAACAGCATGGTAGGATACATCCTGCATGCCAATCCTGGAAATGAGACTTCCCTGGGAAAACTACCTACCCTCACCCAAGCTCTCCTCACATAATCAGTGTTTATATAAAAACAGCTGGATTCAGGAGCTGCAACAGAGTCCTCATGACCTGCAAACCCTAGAGAATTTATTATCTGACCTTTAGCAGAGCATGCAGACACCTACGTGACAGCCCACACGTCTAGAATATAAGCCACATCCAAAACACTTCACATGGTTTGTATGCCTTTACCCACATGAAATCCCTTTTCATGGATAGGACTGTGAAGATTCAAGAGTTCTTCAGTGATGGCCTAGCATCTCAATGCTGTGTGATAACAAAGTTAAAAGACTACTGTTGCATCAGCTGTGACTGACTGGTGCTTCTATAGCAGTGATCTGTCATCTTGATATCTGAACTGCGCTAGTCTTCACGAGCTACTTGCCCAGCCAAAGGAGGCAAGGCGTTTTGTCTAAACCTACACCTTTATTCAAAGAAGATTGTGAGGCAGGATAGCCAGTAGTGTTTAGAGAATTAGATGTGATATGGGTGGAGGGGTCATAAATGCACTAAGTCTCAATTAGAAATTTCCCAGTGATTATTCAGTTGATAAGCAATTTATGCCAATCTGTCCAAAGCAGTTTCTGGCCCCTGGCAATCTACTTTTACAGGACTCCTCTAGTTCATGTCTCAAAGTTTGTCTTTGAACTTCTTGGGAGCTTGTTGAAAATCCAGAATCTCTAGGCCCAATTCAGACCTACTAAATTGAAGTCCTCATCTTACAAATATGTCCTAGTTTCCTCCAGGAATGAGTTCCCACATGAACTGTCTAATCCCAAACAGTCAGCTGAGGACATGGTTATATGTATGTGCATGCACGGTGCATGCATCCATATGTGTGCATGCACATTCTATGCATGCATGCACATGTATGAGTGTGTATGTTTGTGTGTGTGTAAAATGATAAGAAGATAAATTCTGGAAAGGTTGCTAAAGAAGATGGAAGGGAAAGAAGAGGTAGATACAGTGCTCATGTATGAAGTTCTCAAAGAATATTTTTTCAAATAAAATAAATATACCAATCATTGTCAGTGACTCTTGCGCACACGGAAGTTTGAGAGGAACTGCTCATATCCCCATCCTGACAAATTCTGACTACATAAAGCAATGCCTTCAGTGTCCAGCAAGACAGATGAAGAGAAGAATGTCCATCAGACTGCATCCATAGCAGTTCTTGGAAACTGCCACACTTCTGTCACCTCAGCTATCTGGATATCTATCAGGCTGCCCTTCTTAACGCTTTCAGAGAAGACTTGATCCCATGTCCAGGATCAGGTGGCTGGACTTTGACATCTTCCTGTGTCCTATGGGCTCTGGCAATCTCTGTTATGATCTTAGAAGTTTTTTGTAACCAGTTTTGTTTCATTCTGCTTGCTCCATCATTCTTTCCATTGACCATCATACTGTATCATGCCAGGTCAGATGAGGATCCTGGCACCTTCCTTCCTGAGCTTAAACTTGAAGACTTGTCCCTAAGCTGGCTCATTCTTGATGTCCCAGACAGCCTCATGATACCACACCCTGTGATGTAACACTTAGCAACTCCTAATCTGTAATGCAAAGAGCACCTGCTTTCAAGCTATAACGATGCCTTGTCCATGAATATCTGCTGCGTGTCTCTCACAACCCCAAGATTCTGAGTAAATCCTGGACAAGGAACAGATGTTCAATGAAACTCCCACAGATAAATTTCTAACCTCTCATTTACCTGCTCCAACACCATATCTTTTAGTAATATAAGAAAATAAGCATCATTAAATGACCCAAGCAACTATTCAGCACCACGGACAGAAGCAGCTTAAGAACACACTCTATGAACTTGGCTGGCCACTTTCAATCTTAGCTTCCGTAGGGACTCAGCTGTGGCAGATGTCATTGGGTCCAAGCTTTGATGCTGCCAGAATGGGCTCGTGCTGGCTGCCAACCTCCAAAAATCAGATATTCTGCCTCAGATGCCAGCAGGCAGCTCATCTCCCTCCCCGCACCTATGATTCATCCTCTCCTCCCCTTTTCTATCACAGACACACATCTGTTCCGACTTAGGATAACTAAAGGAAAATTAAATGAATCTGTTTCGTGTGTCTCAGGGGTTATTTATAGGACTTTAATACAGGCTGATTCAAAAATAAAGAAATAAAGAGAGAAATAAAAATAAGTTATCTTCCCAGAAAGCCAGGAGAAGTTCAAGGAAGAGGAAAATAAGTCATGTTCTCTGGCTGATGAAGCTGTAAGAGTCTTTGGTTTATCACAGTCTTTCTTCCACGTCCTGTGGAAATCAATGAGGCCTGTTGGATTTTGAGAGATCGATATTAAAAATGCGCACTTTGCAATGCAGAACATGTATCCAGTGTGTGTGTTTCAAGGGGCTGTGTGCCGACGGAGCAATCTTAATCAAGCACTTTGAGGAGTGTAAATATTGACTGTTGGGATAAGGATATCTCCGGGTCCTTCTCCAAGATGCTCTGCTGATATCTAACTGGGTGTTGTGTGCTGCTTTGCTACTGCAGGTAGCCAAGGCTCTGGGTCACTACAGATTCTTCAGAGATACTTAGAGTCTCCCTGTAATGAAACCTGTCAAAACACAGGTAAGGGAGATAATCATAAGTTCCAAAAGAAACACTATACAGCCAAAGACAATATGAATTTTCAATTGGGAAAACATGTAATAGACTTGCTACCTCTCAACTCATTCTCTACATTCGATGCCTACATTACCCCTCACCAGCTTTCTTTCTGAGTACACTCCTAAAACCAGGCCCCAACTATCAATCTTTCCAGCCAACTACTGTAGACTTGATTATACCCACCTCTTCTATTTTAAGTATAACCCTTCATTAAGAGAGGCCACCCACACTCTCTCTATGATTTGGGGTCTGGTAGTTCATTAGTAATTTATTTAATTATGAAACTATTTCCAAACAAATTGCCTAGTTCCAGCCACAGTGGCCCTCAATGGTAATTGTTTTTTCACATCTTCAAGGATTTGATCTGTAAAGAATAGTAGTTCTCCACTTATCCACAGCTGATGCCCCACACTCTGGACAGTTCCAACACTTGAAAGACTAATGGAAGGGTCATTTAGACACAACAGACACTATGGGCAACTGAATGGCTCATGTCTAAGCAGGATGACCCAAGGAGACACAAGAGATTGTCATGCACTTAGAGGAATGTGGAATTTGAAATGATGACTTGTTTATTTCTGGGATTTTCCATTTAAGATTTTCACACCATTGTTGACTACAAATAGTTAACACATTGGGAGGCAAACCATAGTTGGGGTTATTGTCATACGTATCAGTATGTAGATCTAATAACTTCCCTCTATTCACTGTTCTAGATTTTCTTAGAAAGAAACAAATACTTCTTGGTGTAATCATGTAAAAATAGCCCAATTCCAGTATTTATTCCATGGTATCTTTCTTATGTGCAAGTCTTTCATCAGTGGAAGTCCCTTGAGAGCAAGAAACTTCCCATGACCATTGCTTCCTCTGAGCACCCTGGCATTTACGGGGAGGCATAGAGTAAGGAATCTGTGAACAGTGAATGAGTAAAAAGTCTCTCTCAAAGACTAGACTATAAATTAATTCTAATGATTCTTGTTGAATTTGTATTCTGGCCACATAGT
Organism: Arvicanthis niloticus; assembly: GCF_011762505.2. Lineage (NCBI taxonomy): Eukaryota > Metazoa > Chordata > Mammalia > Rodentia > Muridae > Arvicanthis > Arvicanthis niloticus. The sequence continues at coordinate 91,438,450 of NC_047658.1, read as the reverse complement.
AAGGTGTCCAACATAAAGAGGAGTAAAAAAAATGAGCCAAAACAAAAATACCTACCATAGTTTGTTGGATTAAACTGGCTTGAAATGCATTTCCCAGGAGGACTTATAACGGGGTCTTAAGATGACATCTCTATCTGTGCACACAGACAAGCTGAGAGCTGAAAAGTGAGACTGCCTCCCACAAAAGAAAAACACATTTTACCGAGGATCAAGGACAATAGATGCCCAAATCTCAACACCCCAAATCACCAATTATGCTCCTCGGGCTCCACAATCCTATTTATAAACATAAATCCTCACCTTATCTCAAGCAAACATACTGCAATGTCAACTCGATTTTAAAAGACCTTTATAGTCACCACAACTTTGATATATACATTTTATTGTGGCACCATTTGCAGTGTGAAAGTTAAGATTGAGTCAGCACTTCCAGTAAGAAATCCATGTTCTAGGGATTTATCACTCAGCCATAAACACTCAGCTATGGCTTTGGCAATAAAGCCGTGAAACCCGCTCTGATGACTGAAGATATAGCCAAGAACGCTCTAGAGCTGTCACCCCAAAAGGCTCAAGGAGAAATCAAAAGTCTGCCCCCCCTTTTACAATGCTAACTCTACATTAATATCGAGGTGGGAGAAAAACCAGTAGTATAACCCTCCTCACTTCTGAAGAAGCTAACTCCAGTATGTGTTTGATTTAAGGGACTCCATCCTCATCCAAATGCTGCCTAACTCCTACCACCTGATTTTAGCTTTTCCCATGACTCAGTGTCCCTACAACCATCCAGGGTCTTGCTGATGCATAGGAACAGGAAGCATCAAAGTATGAGGGGGAGCACAAGGGTATCCATTTTTAAGTTTCCCTGGATGCCCCTCCAGAGCCAGATCATGAGAAACAAATTACTATAGAGGCCCCAAAGGCCCATTCCTCTGTATCTACACCCTGCCTTCATGCAGATCTTGTTCCTTTTGTACCTGGACTATTTAATATCTTCCATACTCTCTCTCTGGCTATTGCCGTCCATGTTATCCCCAGTCCCACCTGTCTGCATTTCATTCTCCTGTGGCAGCTGAAACATTTTGATAATCCAGACTTTATCTGTCCCAATTAGACCACATTCTTCTGCCATTCCAAGACACTTTGCTATCTCCACACAGACAGGTTGAGTCATTCCCCTGGTCTTGCCACTTTCTGCATCCACCACTAAATCTGTCAGAAAGTTTTTTAATTATTGAACTATGTCTTTGTCAAATTCAACTGACTGTGAGATATTAAGAGGTAAGAAGCATATTTTACTCAGCTCAGGTTTCGCTACTCAAGGGGAGTTCAATCCATATTTGATGAGAGGAGGAATTCATATTTTAAAGAATGTATAATAAGAGCTAACATTTATTTATCATCAACTCCATACTAGAGGCTGTACAAAATGCTTTCCATTTATTAACCCATTAATTCTCAGAACAACCCAAAGAGTTAAACTGATGAGCCTTTCCATCTACAAGAGTAAAATGGAGTTCAGAAAAGACACATGTGTTGCAGACTTTCAGTGTAGAAAGTGACATGGCTGATTAAAACTCAACTCTATTAAAATCCAAGATTGTTGCTCTTAACTGACAAACTGTGGGAGAGACTGATTAAAACTATTAATTGAAACGTGAATAAATGAATAGATAGAGGAATGAATGAGTGACTTCTATTGTCCTTGGGGACCTGGGCAACCTGTCCCCACAAGTCAATGAAAGTACCCTATTGAGATGACCAAGTTCTAATCTATAAAAACAAAAGGGGTGATTTATGCTGCTGCCTTACTGGCTCTGACCTCTGGCAGCTCTAAATAAGATTTGATTTTAAAAAGCAAATGTGTCTCCTTGACATGAGATGAAGGACGTGAAGATGTTTGACCAGCATGCTGGACTCAAAGCAGCTGAGGAAAAGAGTGCTTCTGACTTATGAGGATGGAGACGACGAAAATGGCAAATGCCATTCCCTCATTTATGTTCCCATCCATCCTCTCCTTGCTCTTCTATCCACTCATATATTCATATTTTATTCATTGATTCATTCCAGTTTTTTCTCATTCACCAAATATTCATTAAGCCTTGGTACATTCTAGGAATTATTAAAGTGCTGGAAATATGTCAAGTTTGGAAGAGAATGTGGTCAAAGGAATTTTCCTAAAATATAATAAATCACCTTTGAAGGCTTCCTTGGAGTTTATGTAAAAATTATCCTTGCAAAAAAGCATGTGGATCAGTATTGTCTATCACATAGTGGATGTGGGAGGAGGGGATGGAGGTAGTGCTAGACATGACTAACAACAGCACGTGTGCAATCTGTAGGAGAGAGAGCCTAGCATATTTGAGACATTGGAGCAAGTTCAAGGTGGCTGAACAGATATTAGAGAGCAAAGAAAGAAGAGTAAGGAGAGACAAACACCGTAAAATATCTTCCATCCGCCCTCTACTCCCAGTCATTAGTGGATCTCACTTGTACCACATGGAGTAGACTTGATATTAGCATGTCCATATTTATATCCAGATCCTTATAGATAATAATGAAATGACAAATTGATGATGAGGAATGTATATGTACTATATATCTCACATACAACCCACAAATTTCTGAATATATTAATATCTATGCATATATTCACATGTATGTATTTCATATTCCTATGAAGTAAATTAATTCTGACCCAGAGTATCTAGCCCCTGAGGAGACAAGAGTATCAGGGAAACAGGAGTACTGAGTTCTTCTTGAGGTTTGGTGACACAGTCCTATAAGTTTGGGTTGCACCCAACTACACTGATTTATACAGCCAGTATACCTGTTGTGGTTTTGCAGACTGTCTCAACAGCTCCCTGTTGCTTCTATAAAATACTTCATTTACTTCCTGGATATTATTGATGACACTCAAGACTCTATTTGCTTAGCGCTACCACATTGACAATTCTTAACGCTCTTCTGATTTCCATGTATTCACCCAGGACTTACATCCAGATTACTTCTGTTCTCTATAGAGAACTTTCCCACAATCCTCACAATCCTCATTACTCATTGTCCAAATGGAAGAGTTGAAGAAGAAACACTCTCTCCCTAGGGTTGTAAGAACATGCTACAAACTTTTATGATTTTACTTCATATTCAAGATCTTTGCCCCATCAAAAGCATCACTTTTGGTCACAAAGGTCAAGAAGAAAGTCTGGGGAGATGACATTAGTGTTCCCCCACCTGATATCATCCCTCAACATAACAAGCAGTCTCCTGAGCCTCTGATTACAATAAGATTGAGAGATAGGTGATGAGAAAGGAGAACAAGTCAGGGAAACACAGATTAATAAAGCTAACATTATAGATGACATAGACGTGTATTGACAGATCTGGTAGAAGTGGTCATAAGCATATTATAAGTTAAAATAATGTCAACAAATGTGTGTTTAGTTGCTACAGGCTAAACTCATTGTTTTCTACTTCTCAACCCAACACGTGATTAAAAGTCTAGCCTTACCAGATAGCTTGGGGCTTAATTTTGTGATGGCAAAAACCAAAGGAGAAAGGGGCCATGAGGGAAGCAAGGGATAAATAATATTGGTATGCAGTTCATGGGTAGAGGTGCTGAAGTAGTTCTTCTACAGCGGAACAGGGAACCAAATGGAAAGACATGGGAGCGTTTTAAGAATGGCTGTTGAGCGCATTGTATTATTCAGTAGAGGTGAGAAACTGCACTCCCAGCTCCCATCCTATTATGTGAGTTTCCACAGATGCTAACAGCTGTACTCGGATATTCCTATCTGGCTCTGGGAACCTAGGGAGTCACAGCTACCAGGAAAATATTAAATCAGAAACAGAAAAGAGATTTTCTTCCAGTTACCTTCCTGGGGATTGTACCAACGTTGAAGAAACTGCTAGTTGAAGAGGATTTGGTATCTATGAATTTAGGGAAAACTTAGTTCCACCCTTAACTCCACATAGACAGGTAAGCACTCAACTCATTGACTGCAAATATGCACTGATTAGGGCCATGTCCTTGTTTCTCTATCAAAGGAAGTATCAACCAAGTTTCCCAGTTAGGAATTAATCTAATAACATAGCAAGAAGAGCATGGCAGCCAGAGCCACCATAGGACATTTTAAAACAGTTTTAAGTGGCATCTATGGGAATTGACTCCAGGGCCCTCTTGAGAACACCAAAGTCTGCAGAGGCTCAGTCCCTCACACAAAATAGGATCATATTTATACACAACACATATGCATCCTCCTACAGACCATATAAATTGTCTCTGGTGACCTATGGTCCCCATTGCAGTGTAAGAACTGTGCAAGGTTTGTTATTCTGTATTGTTTAGGGAATAATGGCAAGAAAGTTTCTAGACATGTTTAATACATGTACAGTCAGTTGAGTTGTTTTCAAATATTTCTGTCTGTGTTTGGCTGACTCTGTGGATGTGGTTCCCACAGATATGGAAGGATAACTAAGTATATCTATTAATTCTAAGTCATCACTCCTTTAACAGATGTGAACAGTAAGAGTTTCACCCTTCTGTTGCATCAGCTTACATAAATAACATGTATGGCCTGAGCCTCAAATACACCCTGTCTCCTTTTATACTTCCTTGAAGATACAAGAGTGTGAACTATAAGTAATTTTAGTGAGTTTAAGTGACTTAGACTAAGGTAATCAAAACATAATAAATAAATAAATAAAGTCAGAATGAAGCAAAGTATAGGACAAATAATATAGCAGTTTTTCTAATATAAATCTCAATAAAGTTACTAAATAAAATTTGCATAAAAACCAATTTCAGCAAATCTTGCTGCTGGTGAGTTATTCATTCATTTATTAACTCATTTCACTGTGATCAATAACAAGGATTAGACAACAGTGATTAAGGATCCAAGCTCTGGAGTTAGAAAGATGTGGGACTTGAATAAATATAAGTCATTCATTGATATTAAAATAATAAGGATGTAAATAGATATGACACATTCGAGGTCTTGGGTGAAACTGGCTCACAAAGACAAACATATTAACCCCACTCAAGATCTGCTCTAAATCCAGGAAAGAATAAATCATTAAAGATGATGCAGAAGACTAGAGAAGTCAGACACTGTGTGAAGGAGTGGAAAGAGACAGAGATTTGACCAGGTCAGGGTCAACTGTCCTTTGTCTTTCCCAGCAGTACTCTTCAAAGAGGCTGTTGTTATAAAATACAGCATATCAGGAGACAGAGGAAAAGAGCATTGAAAAGATCTTGTTACAAGGCTCAGTGGGTAACAGAGGTCACTGGGCAAGCATCAGAACCTAGGTTTGAATATTCAGCATAAACATAAAGCCAGATATTGTCATTTGGCCCTATAACTCTAGTGCTGCAAGAGTCAGAGGCTGAAGGACCTATTGCTGGGAATTGATGACTGCATGCCTTTAGGGCTCCAGGTTTGGTGAGGTACTGTTTTTCAAGAGTAGAATGTAATGAAGGCACCTTACCTCCTCCTCTGCCCTACCTACCTGTGCACAGGTATACATACCCACAAAGACATGTAAATGTGTACCACACACACATATTTCCACATGTATGATTTTTAAACAGAACCATGGTACATAAAAAGGTATTAATTACCTTATGAATTCTGACTTAAGCCTTGCTGTTGTATAGATGAGAATATTTGATTTGATGTTGCTGTATCTTTAAGATCTTTTGACCTTAACTCCTATTGCTTTCAGCACTAAGAGTGCAAATGTCAGGCAGAGAACCTTGACAATACTCCCCAGCTGCAATTCAATGACACCATTTGATTTCCTTCTGATTTCTTTATATTGATGCCTATGTTTACCTTAGAGGACTGTTAATGACACTGTGTTTGAATCGGAGTTGTAACTTATTTTAGAGTACACAAAAATTTCCAAAAGGAAGCTAATTTTCAGAGAACATTTAAGTCATGCTGCCTTAATGATAGACAGACAGTAGAATGCATAAAGATCATCATATCCATTAGCTGACATTACAGAACCTAAGGGCCACATGCAAATGAAGCATGATAAACCTTGCTTCTGTATCTAGGGAACCACTCCACTTGTATCTGTGCGGAACAGAGGGATAATATCAACTCTGCCTTATGAGGAGTTACAGTTGCTTTGAAGAACAAGTGAGTTCTTATATTCCCAGAGTGTAGAGTCAGTAGAATAATCTGGAATGCCTGTACTGATGAATCATCAGTTTGGAGGCAACAGGAGAGGAGTCTGCCAGGCTGGCCTCAGGAGACGAGTAAAGAGGTAAATGGTTTGACACAATCCAAACAAAACTCAGAAGTACAGACAGTGAGAGAGATGGGGAAATAGCAGAAAGTAAACCCTGCAGGTTCCTTGATATATAGAGCCTGGGGGAACATCACTCTTCCCTGTGGGAGCTTCGAGTTGTACAAGTTCCTGGTGTCCCACAAAAGGAATCTCACTCAGAGAGTACTACAAACACTGGTGAAATTTGCCAAGGATACATTGACCCAAATGGGGCATCTTGTCATTTTATGAGTATCAGTTGTCACCTATCACAGGATTCTTCATTTACTCAAATGAGAAAATGATAGAAAGGATCAAAAGAAAAGGAAAGAAAACCTGAACAATGTAGTCTCTCTCTCTCTCTCTCTCTCTCTCTCTCTCTCTCTCTCTCTCTCTCTCTCCCTCTCTCTCTCTCTCTCTCTCCGTCCCTCCCTCCCTCCCTCCCTCCCCCCCTGTGTGTGTGTGTGTGTGTGTGTGTGTGTGTGTGCGCGTGCTGAATATCATCTCACCAGCATGCAGTCTTTTCCAGTTCATGACCAGAGTAAAGCAAGAAAAAGTGAGAGAATGCCCTAACTCAAAGAGTTCTTCACCTACCCACTCCCTGGGATCTAGCCTGTTCCACTCTTCATGGATCCTTCAAAGAGGCCAGAACTCAGACATACCAGGGGACTGGCTGACACACAGAAAGAAGGCATTCACACTGGGATTTGAGCCACAACTAACCACCCCATTTACTGACAAAGAACCCTTAGGGTCAACATTTAAGGAAAGCTAAAGGCTACATCACATGAGGATTTGAAGGATTTTAGAACCTTGTACTATTTATTACTCTTGAATTGACCATGTTTAATCACTCTGGACAGCTCAATGCTGGCTTTCTCACATAGTTAGTACCCTCTAGCACCTCCATGTCCTTGTGTGCATGTCCAGAACAAGCAACGAGAAATTGGAGTCAGATCATATTGGTTTCAATTCCAAGAGAATCTCCAAGAACCAGATCGTTAAGATTGGGGCTAAATACTCCTCCATTGCTGGTGGGAGTGAAAACTTGTGCAGCCACAATATGATGGCTCCTCATAAAGTTGGGAATCAATTTACCCCAAGGCCCAGCTATACCACTCTTGGACAAATACCTAAAGGATGCTCCATCCTACTAGAAGGACACTTGTTCAACCATGTTCACTGCAGCTTTATTCATAATAACCAGAAACTGGAAACAACTTAGATGTTCATAAACCAAAGAATAGATAAAGAAAATTTATAAATGTGGTACATTTATACAATGGAGGTTTATTCAGCTGTTTTTTAAAGACAACATGAAATTTGCAGAAACATGAATGCAACAAGAAAAAAAATTCACCCTGAGTGAAGTAACCTGAAAGACAAATATGGTAGAAGTTCACTTGTAAGTGGATAGTAGCTGTTAAGTAAATGATAACCAAGCTACAATCCATAAACCTAGAGAGGTCATGTAAGAAGGAAGGGTATAGGGGAATACATAGATCTTCCTAGAAGGAAAAACAGAATATATTTTGCAAGTGAACTGGGTATGGGTGGGGATGGGAGCAGGAAGGATGAGGTGTGGGGAGAGATGGAGTGGAGGGAGAAACTGCAAGGAGAGATAGATGAAATTGGGGAATACTTGGGGAAATGGTGTGAAAACCTAGTAGAAAACTTTCTGAAATCTATGAAGATGATTCTTATGAGGACTCCTAGTAATGGGGAATACAAAGTCTCAATTGGCCATCTCTTGTAGCCAGGCAAGGCTTCCAGTGATGAGACTAGGTTGCCCTCAATTGAGTGGCTGGCCACAGGGTCCCATGGAAATCCCCCCAAAACACAGGCTGATGCTAAGACAAAGGATTGCTCTCCAAAACTGACAACAGGGTCTCATTTATGGAGACAACATCCATACACAATTCATTGAACATGGAGAAGTGAGCTGGTGCCTACAAGGAGCTGTTACCTCTGGGTTCTAGTCTCTTTGGTGTAGGATGGTACTCTGTAAGCTGCCCAAAGAGAAATGTAGACACCAACTTAGCTACAAAACCTTTGACCTACAATCTATCCTAGCTGCAAAATATGCTGGGGCAATAGTAACACAGAACTTGTGTGATTAGCCAACCAATGTCTGATTTGACTTAAGCTCTACTTCATGAAAAGTAACCCATACCTGATACTGCTTGGATAATCAAAAACCAGAGACTAGATGGTTCTAAGACCTAGGCCAAAACCAAGCACGACTGGTCTAAAAGAAATCTTAAAATCGTTCTTAATGATATTCTGCTGTATCCACAATTCTCAACCTGTGGGTCATGACCCCTTTGAGGGTCACAGATATCCTGCATATCAAATATTTACATACACTCCATAACAGGAGTAAAATTATAGCTATGAAGTAGCAACAAAATAATTTTATGGTTAAGGGTCACCATAACATAAGGAACTATATTAAAGAGTCATGGCATAAGAAAGGTTAAAACCACTGTGCTATATTCTTAGATCAGAGCCTTATCAAATCTTTGTCAGAGAGGTTTCCTCCAGCAGCAGATGGGAACAGATACAGATACTCACAGCCAGATATTATGTGTAAGAAAGTCTAAATTGGAGTTCTCCATCAAATCCCTTCCCTCAGAGTTCAGGAAATCCCATAGGAGAGGAAGCCTACAGAATTATAAAGGTCAGAGGGGATGTAGTACATTAGGAAAACAGGCCCTCTGATTCAACTAAGCAAGGCACATATGAGCTCACGGAGACTGAAGCAGCAACTGCACAGCCTACGTAGGTGGATACAAGGTCCTCTGTGTATATATTACAGATATTAGCTTAGTATTTTTATGAGATTCCTGAATAGGAGGACGAGTAGGTCTGTGACTGTTTTGCCTGCTCTTGGGACTCTTACTCCTTTGAGGCTGTCATGTCCAACTTCAATATGATAGTTTTTGCTTCATCTTATTATATTTTATGTTGTCATGTTTTGATGTTATCTTTTAGGGGTCATTTCTTTGCTAATGAGAGACAGAGGGTGGATCTGTAGGGGAGGAGAGGTGGGGAGAAACTAGGTAAAGTAGAGGGAGGGAAAGCTACTGTCAGGATATAGTGTATGAGAAAAGAATCTATTTTTAGGTTTTTTTGAAGTTATTTTTTAAACAAAGAATGGGACTCATTATCAGAATTTAGGAACAAGAGGACATAAACTTGAGAAGAAAGAGAAAACCTGAGAGGAACTGGAGTGGAGAGGAGGAAGAAGTGCTGAAAATTCAGTACTCATACATAAAGTTCCAAGAACATGTTGTTTTAAAAATAAATAAAAATTAACAAAGTTAAATTGTTAACAAATGTCATTTAAATTTCATTTTTGAAAAAAATAAAACATCTCCAGGATTGTTTTTAAAATGGAGTTTGAGGAATACAAAGTACAGTACAATAGTAACCGTCCACTCCCTCAAACAAGCTATTCCTCACCCATCTATTGCTCGTCTCTCTCATTTCCATTCCTCTATCTCCTTGGCTGCTACTACAAAGTGGATGTATCCACTGAGACTCACATGCTGCACCCGATTCTCCATGAACTGATATCAGAAGATGGGCATTGCCTTTGGGAGGTGATTTGGTGATGGCAGCTGAACTCTCCTGTCACAGAAGAAGAGGTGTGTAGGAGAACTAGCCTCCTTCTAAGCTTGCCATCATGTGATGACAGAAAGAAGACAGCCATCTGGAAACTAGAAGTAGGTCCTCACCAAACCCCAAAGCTGCCAGCATCCTGACTTTGGTCTTTCCAGCCACTAGAAAATGAGAGATAAATGCCTGTGTTTTCAATTGTGTGATTCACAATGGCAGAAAGTGATAGATCATCCTCCACACCATCTCAGCTCTGGGTTTCAGTCACTCCTGTCTCACCTGCCACCTGTTCTCTGATAGCTCCATTCTCCACACAACCTCCTCAGATTCATCAAAAGGCTGATGCTGTCATTGTCGAAGGCTGAAACTTGTCATTCTTCACAGCCAGCACTTGCCATTCCCAAACATTTTCTGGTCTTTTGTCTACTATCCAAGATTAATCTCCCACACACCCTGCCTCCTGGCAAGCACTGGCTCATAACACCCAATCCCTTTGGGCTCTAGTACCTTTCTACACACTACTCCCATTTTCCAGAATCAACACACAGGACCTGTGCACACATATACACACTGCCTTACCCATCCACCACTCCTCTCCAACCCATTATATTCACTCTATTATAACTCTTATTAGTTCCCTTGACATTACTGGCTTTTCAAACTGTTTCCCACACTAGACTTAATCACAAACACTTATCTGCTGTTGTCTACATCTCTATTGTCCAAGATTTTGTACACAGTAGGTACTAAATAAATATTGGCCCAATTAAAGGAACTATACAGCATGATTAACTCTATATGGGAAGAGATTTTCTTGCTAACTCTACCCCTTTAAATAAAAAGCTTATAAACTGAAGGATATTCCAACCCTATAGGAGACCAAAGGCCCCCAAATTACTTCTGTCCCATAGCCTCCTCTTCTGCTTTGCAAGCTGCTTCTCACCTGGAGCCCCAACATCCCTGGGTTACTATCTATTGATTTCTTTGCAGAATTTGGGCACAGGCACAACTTCATTTGCATATGATGCTGCTTTATTTCAGCCAAATAAGGCTTAAGCTTTTAAAAAAAAAAAAAAAAAAAAAAGCCTGTTCAGCTAGGATTTACCAATAAAGCATGTGAAATTCTAATGAATTCCCTAGTGTTCCAAGGAAAGAGACTAGAATCATAGTAGGACTCTAGGGAGAGACAGGAATTTACCCAGCTTATCTAGGGAAGTGAACTAACTACTTGAGGTAAGATGTTCCTGTTCTTTTCGAAAGGTCTGCCTGGATTATGCACCGGCTCCCCTCGTAGGTTTTACAAGACAAATCAGGACCACATAGTTAGAATCCACATGGATCAAACCTGGAAGAAATCCCTCAGTGTTGAGGTGGGTTGAGGAACAATGAGAAAGCTCTCTAAGGACAAGACCAGGTTACAACATCACATTGCAGGCACACTACTGGTACTCAGGAAAGATTTCTATCTCTGTCTGCCCCACACCCATGCCCCATGCCTTACATGTTTCTGCATTTCCATCAGAAGATGGAGTGGGCTGAACACATTCCCAGATTCTCCTTCGGTCACTCAAAATACTACATCAGAGACTGGTCTGAAACCTTCAAGTGCCACAAGGCTCACCAATGAGACCCCTTCCCTGGGTTGAGATCAGAGAAGCAATTTACTAGGAAGAATAGCAGTTTTGACCCAAAACTACCTTTGCAACATTATTCTCCACAAAGTCAGATGATCTTCAAAGCAGGAAAAAAAAAGCATATTGGTTTCATGCTTTAAAAATCTAATAATTTCCTTTTATACATAAATTTAAATAAAAGCCCCATATCATGGCCACAATCCCAGAACCACACTCCAGGGTGCCTCTCTTTATTCTCAAATGGCTTTCCCCTCTGGTCATCAGGGCCCAGCTGTACCAACCTCCTTTGATTTATTCAAACAGCAAATTCACCACTGAGTCTCTGCAGGTGCTGTTGCCTCTGCCTAGAACACCCTGTCTCTTCCCAGCACATGGCAACACACACACACACACACACACACTCACTCGTGCTATCATACATACTGTACTGCCAGAGAGCACATTCATGTGATTTCTTTTATTTTTCTTATTCATTCAGTCTTTCCCATCTAGGAGGAATCTCATGCCCACTGCTTCTCCCCAGTGTCTAAATCAAGGTTCAAGCCTACCAAGCTCCTAGTAAGTAGTTGACAGGTGAATTAATGAATGAGTGGGTTTAGCCTGAGAACAGAGGCAAGTAAGAGGCCACTGGCTCTCCAGGAAAGAGTTAGAAACTCGTAACGGCTGAGACTCTCCTCTTGAATTATTTAAAGTGAGGAAATACATTTTCTTCTTACTTCCGCTAGTTTGGTTTTCCATCACCTGCGACCAAAGAGCTCTGATTTACAGCAGGAAGTTTGTGGATATGTGTTGGAATCCAACTCTGAGATGCCTGGCTCTGATCCAATGCCTGGTGTCTAATCATGTACAAAGAAGCTTCCCTCATAATAGTGGAGCCTCTTTCCTCCGTCACTCACTGTTGACTTTACATGAGTTTGTCTTCAGCCTTTTACCTGACAAATAAGCAGCTCAATGAGACATAGAGAGACTTCACTGAGAGAAGTGAAAGGCAGACTGGAGGGTCAGGATTGTTAGCTGTAACAGGATGCAAACTCCATTCTGTCTGTGCTGTCTCATTTCTGAAAGGACCACATCACCTTGTTCTTTGCTGGATGCTAAGTTGGAGGCCTCATTCCAGAGATCAGTTCTGAGCTAGAGGAGTAGCGATTAATCTGCTTTGGCCTCAGATTCTACATCTTAGCATTAGATCATAATGTACCGAATTAGCTAGAATGTTCTGAGTATGGTCACTAGGTCCCTGGCTTATCTCATTTACCAGAATTGCCTTGAGAACCTTCCTAGTGATGACAATAATAGACATTTGCCTTTGCTTATTTCATAGGGGTCACACCCCAATTTTATATTGTTAGTTCAGTTGAAGTTCACAGTGATCCAGAGGGGTAGCACTGTTGTCCCATTTTAGAGAAGAGAAAGTTGAGGTAGGCAATGACCTGTCCAACACAATGCAACAAGTAAGTAGGAGAGTTAGGATGTGAAGCAAAGGGTCTGATTCTGGAACTTGTGTTGTTAACAGTTCCACACTCACACTCTACTGTGAATGTGTAAAGAGACTGGGTTTCCCAGAAATAGATGAAATGCCTTCTTTTCTGCAAGCTTTCCCTCTCGTGCCAGTTTTCCATCCTTCCTACCAGAAGTGAGTATGTGTCTCCTCCCCTTGAGCCTGAAATACGTGGTATTATATGACAATCAAAGCCACATTTTTCTGGCTAGGTCTCATAGGACACTCAGTCTGAATGACTAGCACCATGCTGTGGAAAGCCCACACTAGATCATATGGAAAAGCCACACGGAGAGTCCCAAGGGTTTTACTAGATCAGTTGACCTCAGTAAGCATCATATCACCATTCCACAAAAGAGTACAGATGCCCCCAGGTGGCTTCTACTTCCAGTCAGTGGGACATCCTGAGTTGTCCGGTCTTCCCAGCTGACACTTCAGACATAAGGGAGCATAAACAAACCCTTCTAATTTCTGATCCACAGAAATTAAGCAACCAGGTCCTGAAATGCCTTGTTATACAGACGTGAGCAGAATGTCAGTTCCCATCCACAACAACGTGCATAACTCTGACTATGCAGGGTTCGGCTTAGACCCTAATGCCCAGTGACAGGCCCGTCATAGTCAACTAGCCTACTGTATCACATCATTTTTTTATTGGACTTCTCTAGTGCCAACAATGAACCTTAGCATGCCTTATCTTTCCATGGAACCTTTTGACATCAAATGTCACCAACTGGACTGGACTTGTTTTCCTTTCTGAAATTGGTTCTGACCATTCCTCCCCATCAAACTTTCTCCATGGAACTCAGTTTTGTAGAGAAAGAGATCTAGTACCGACTGGCATCTCTCAAATGCATTGTACTCTATTCAACCCTCACATGTTATCCCATTATAGAGAGGCAAAGTCTGACACTCAGAGAGAATAAACCAATTTTGCTCATGGAATTTTGTTAAGTTACTACAGTGTCCCCAAACATGCCAGGCCTTGGAAAGCTGAAGACTAGACAGATCATGGTTTTCAAAATTGAAAAAATACAATTGGTTTCTTTTAAAGCAGGAAACCTACTAGATGTTACAATCAGACTGCTCTCCTGGTCCGATTTCCTTCTCCCTTGAAAATACTGCTTTTGTAATCAAACACATCTAAGGAACACAGATGACCATTTTCTCAAAAAGTACATATGGCTCTAGATAAAAAGATATGCATGGGCTTTCACCTTGAAGAATCTAATACTATAATGTCTTCTGGGTATTGCCTTAGGGGGCTCAGGAGGCATTGTTTAAAGTATGTATAGATATAAATACAGGCACTGCTACTCAATAGATTTTCTGTGTGACTTAGGGAGAGCTGTGAACATCCATAGAGCTATATGCCCTCATCAGTATAGTGAGAATATAAACAGGATGCATCCTGTGAGATGATAACAGAGACTAGAACATAGTATTGTTTAATTGTTGTTATTATCAATTCTAGAAATGTCTATGGAACCACAGTATAAATATTCTGTAACTAGACTTTTGAAAAATAGTCTCTAAAATTCCACTAAAAGGCAGAAGTACCAGCCATCACACTCCCAAAGAACTGTTTGTTTACTTGATTTCAGTCACTTATTTCTCCAAAGTTGCTAAGAAACATCAAGATACTGATTCTCAACAATTGTAAGATGTTAATCTCTTAATTACATTCTTCTCTGGACAGTGGCAGCAGCTGAAGGACCCTGATAGAACTGAGCAACTAGATGGCACAGCGCCAACATTCGTTGTCTCCATTAATAAACCAACTAAGGGAAGGAAGGAGGGAGGGAAAATGGAATACAATACTCTGAGTTCTATGTGGAGATGAGAGAGAGAGAGAGAGAGAGAGAGAGAGAGAGAGAGAGAAGAGAATAGAGAGAGAGAGAGAGAGAGAGAGAGAGAGAGAGAGATTAGAGAGAGAGAGAGACACAGAGAGAGACAGAGAAAGAGAGAGAGAGAGAGAGAGAGAATATCCATAGGAGCAAGTGAGAAAAGATCCCATTGTAATCCAGCCAAGGCATCTCCAGAAGGACAGCTGCCTGCCACAGAGCACTCACTGCCCACTGAGGGGATCAATTCAGTATCCAATTCCTCCTGCTGTGGTGCAGAATGAAGTGGGGTCAGACAAGGATGGAAAGTAGCTCCGTGATAAATACTGCCAATAAAGCCTGTGGCTACAGGTTCCAGCACTCAATGGCAATCCATATTTTGGACAGACACCTAGAGACCCTCATCTGTCACCTGGTGTCAGTCTGAGGAAGGAGGAAGTAGGGAGGGGACATCATCAAGACTGGGATTCTGGGTCACATCCTAGTTTCAGAAGAAGCCCCTGATGTAGGTTTGAGTTCCCAGTCACAAGAGCTTGATGTTGGGTATCCGTTAGTACATTTGTCTTTTTGTCTGTTTCAAACATAAACATCAACTGTTGCTTGGCCTCTTCATACTTGGTTTACCCATCCACACTGCCCACTTTATCTTCTCTTCCACCTTTCTGTCTACACAGACTTATCTGAAACTGAGCCCATCTGCATCTTTAAATGCAGGTGCTTATGACTTCAGCCTGTCTAATTAGCAAAGACAGACTCCAGATTAAGAGCATCAAGGATGTGTCAGGAAGGGAAATCAGAGAGAATTCAAGTCAATCTTGAATGTACTGTAGTTTGGTGTTTTGTTTTTTAATTCATTTGTTTTATTGCCTTTTTCTCTTTTCTTTTCCTTTCCTTCTATTCTCAGGATCAAACTGTGGGTCTCACATATTCTAGGCACGTGTTCTATCCCAGAGCTACATCCCCAACACTGTACTTGTTTCTTAAAGTAAGTCATGACTTAAGTAGGACAGACAGAAAGACAGGCTGCAAGCCCAAGGCTTCTAGCACCATCTTCTAAAAGTCGAAGGAAAATAGAATCCAGAGGAAAAGACCAATAAACTATCAAGAGAGAAGTTCAGAAGAGCACAGACTGATCCCCCAGAGGACCCGGGTTCAATTCCAAGCACCCAACAGTGGCTCACAACTGTCTGTAACTCCAGTGCCAGAGGATTTAATGACCTCTTCTGGCCTCTGTAGGCACTGCACCAATTTGATTCACAGACACACGCAAGGAAAAACACTCATACACATAAAAATAAATCTCAAAGCCCTTTTTTAAAACATCAAGTGGGATAATCTCAAATATGATTTGCATCTTCACAGCTCCAGGCTCAAGCTTTACCTGATGACTCTCCTAAAGACTTTCAGCTCCTGGGTCTAGTAATTTTTCTTTTTATTGGTTTTGTGTGAAGTGGATTTATCTCTTCAATTGTTTCCTCACCATAATTCTGATGCAGCTGGACAGCACACAGTGCCAGCTGCCCATGGCAGGCAAGTAAAGTCACAGTCACTCAAGGCAATTAGTGAACTCTCCAGCCAAACCCATTATTCAAGTGCCCAAACACATATAGGCATAGTATTGTATATTTCACGTGATAAAGGGGAAACAGACACATTCAAAACCAAATGTACAGATGCAAAGCCAGATGCAGCAGGTGCTGGGGCTGGGTGCTCCTCACATACCTATTGCAGCAGGTATTAGGAATGGATGTCTCTTATTCACCTATTGCAGAAGGTACTTGGATAGGTGCTTCTCACATACCTAATGCAGCAGGTGCTGGGCATGGGTGCTCCTCACATACTCAAATACCTAATGCAGTACATGCTTCATCTAAATGCTCCACCCAGAATCACTAGACTCTCCATGCTCACCATTCTGACTGAAAACAATCTGAGCCCCTCTGTTTATAGGGAGGCTTCCTAAGCTGGAGAATCTTGCTTCCCATTCCTTTGACAGATCAGCCCTTCCTGGAAATTAAAATATCCCCCATGAAACTCTGATACCCAGGGCCTAGGAATCATTGGCTAAGAGGGAGCAGAAAAAAAAATGTAAATGCTGAAGGTCCAGGAAGTATTGTGGGATTGTGCCTTCTAGCTATGATATAATGCTCATGAAATCTCAACAATATGGCTACCTAAGAAAGACCTGAACAACTCCAACAACAGTTGACATCCCAGCACAGATGAAGGGATTTTCATGGAGCTCCTGAGTGTGAATGAATGCATATGACTAAGTGTAACTCTGTGTGTGTGTGTGTGTGTGTGTGTGTGTGTGTGTGCGCGCGCGCGCATGCGCGCGTGTGTTTGTGCATGAGTGTGTGCCTGTGTGTGTGAGTGTGTATGTGAGTATGCATGTGACTGAGTAAGCGTAACTGTGTGGCATTTCTGTGATTATGTGTGCATGTGTACATATACAGAAACTCTCAGAGACCAGTTTGATTTCAAGTGTCTCTTTCTTTATGGCTCTCCATCTTAGATTTTGAGACAGGGTCTCTTACCTGGGACTCACTCTGGCTACACTGAGAAGCCTCCTGCCTCCATCCCCCTTCCCTCCTTTTCCCTTTTCCCCTGAACTGGAGTTAACCCCTGGGGTGCTGTGCCCGGGTTTATGTGAGTGCTGGAGATCCAAACTCAGATCTTTATGTTTTTACAACAAACATTTTACCTTCTGACCCATCACCCCAGCCCCTAAGTTTTGTGTTTTGAGACAGAGACTCACTTTACCTAAGGCTGGCCTGGAACTCATAGCAATCTTCCTGCTTCAGTCCCCAAGTGCTATACTGACAGCTATGTGCTGGCACACTTGGCTTTTATTGTTTGCTGGAGTAGGGTGTTAAGGCAACTGGCAATTAACACTGCTGAGAGAGAATTAGTCTTCCCTAGGTATGAGTTCTCTGATTGGTTAGCCAATGCCAGGTGACTAGTCCTAGAAACATAAATAAAGACAATTAGAAAGTACTCGTGGAGGATTATATTTGCATGTTGATTCATTTATATGCATATGCAACAATGGCTCAAAAGAGGAGGCTGTGAATTTGGGAGGAGGCAGACATGAGATAGGGAGAGTGGAGGGAATTGTATAATTATATTAAATTAAATGATAATAAAATGAATAAAATATCGCTATAGACAGGTTTTTGCCATTAGTTAAGAGCAATGCTAGAGTTAACAAAAACTATTCTAAGATGTAGTTTTTAAGAGGCTGAGTTTCAGGTAGCCCTTGTGGTGGATGGCTCAAAAATGCAACCTTCCTCAGCTGTTTTCCCTTTCCAGTGTCACCTTCATTCTTCCTGGTGCCATCCTTGTATCTTCTAAGTGAACCACACATGCTCACTCTTGACCTGCTTCTGGTACTGTGTGAGGAACAAGAAACATCATCACCTCCACCTCTGGACAGCTCTGCTATGCCCCAGTGGTATTTCTCCACTTTGTAGTCTTTCTTCACTAGGTAATCCAGCCTTTTGCAAATATCCCTTCATGATCCTTAGAAAGCCATTTCCTCTCAGCCTGCATATCCTAAGAAGTAAAATCCTAGAAACTCTCACAACCCTTCTACCCACCCCAAAATCTTATCAATGCAGTCAGGCAGCAAAAAATAGATTTTCCCCAGAAGGGTATGGCATTAACACCCAAATATGATTTACCTATAAATAGCGAAGCAGAACATGGGCATGCACAGGCTCCCACCCTACTTCCTCTCTCACCTCTTGTCTCACCCTCTCTGCCTGCCTTATGGCATTTGATGCAAAGCTAGCCTAACTGAATGAACCACTTGGAGTCCCCTAAAATATGCTGTGCTGCCTTCCTCCTCCTGCCTTTTTAGATGCTGTTTCCATCTGCATGAGATGTCTGCTCTACTCTGAGGTTCTTACAAAATAAGTTTCCTTCTTGCTTCATCTAGATTCTGGTGTTCCAGAGCTTTCTTACAAAAGAGAGAGAGAGAGAGAGAGAGAGACAGAGACAGAGACAGAGACAGAGACAGAGACAGAGACAGAGAGATGGACAGACACAGAGAGACAGAAAGACAGAGAGAGAGTATGCACACTCTGGAGGGGTTACTTCAGAAGATAAAGTCTCCTCTCAAAACCTCAAAACAGATAATCAAGCCCACATTGGGGTTGACCTGGCCAGCTGTTATAGCTGGAACTGCAAGCCTGGATAATGACGTCATTCCCAAGGGTCAGGAAAAATGTAATCATCTCTTCAAGTGTTGTGCAAAGTGACTTTAAAGGTTCAGAGCACAGGAAAATACAAGATGAGGAAGGCACTCCTAGCCCCAAGCTGTTCCTTACACTTTTGTTATTTGCCTGCATGGTGAATGAGGAAAGAGGAAGAGGACAGGAGGAAAATGGAGGGGAAGAGAAGGGGAAGGGGAAGGGGAAAGGAAAAAAGAAAAGGAGGCACTGGAGTAAGAGGGGCAGCTTGGGAAGAGAACCGAGGTTCAGGGGAACAGGAGGGAGGATGAGACAGGGGAGCAGGCTTGAATGTGACCACGGTGCATTATAAGCCAGTCTGATACTGTCAACCATTGTATTTTTTATTATAAATACATGAGAAAGGCAAATTTCTGCTACCTTTCTCTCTTACCCAAAGTTTGCTAATTTCTCATGTTAAAGGAAATCAAACTTTTTTTTTTTAACTTTTTGTACCAGCTGAAAAATCCCCTATTTACAGAAAATGACACTGTTTGCTTCTCTGATCTTTATTTGGATGACAAGAAATTTTTTACTTGAACACAAGAGTCGAAAATATCAATAAATATTTGTGCAGATATAATATGTGTGTGTCAATGAGAAAGGATGAGCAAATGTTATGTAACCTAAGCACTGATAGTGCTTGGAATGACAAGAACTGTGAAGGTGATATAGCTGAAATTTGTGCTGGGGCCCTGGAATAACTGGCTGGAGTTATAGGTAACTAACCTTACTTACGAAAAAAAAAAAAAAAAAAAAAACAAAACAAAAAAAACTTTATGAAAAACGTCACTACATATAATGAACATAGGCCAACTTTATGAATGAAATGTCAAACTAAGAGAAAAAAATGTTTTAAGGAGAAAAAAAAATGTGTTCTTCCTTTCCTGATGTCCCATGAGCATCAGAAGCATGAAGGCAGGCAGTCCTCAAGGCCTCCATATCCCCTTCCTTGGAGAGGACAACAGAAACCAAGAAACACCTGACCTTCCCCCTCTGTCCCTTCATCTGGGCATGCCAAGCTGAATGTCCTCATTCCTGGATAACTGCAGAGCTGAAACCTTCCATTTTTGCTGCACTTAGCTCTTCTGAAGTGTGAGCTGGAGGAAGTTTCCATCCTGGGGAATCTCAACTGTGATGTAGGACAAAGGCTTTTCTGCCTTTGATAAACAAATGAAGCTCCAGATTAAAGGTCCTTTCTGAGCCTCATTTAAGGAGCCCAACCTCCTTAGGAAGCTTTCCACATCAAGGTTGGAAAGCAGTAGGGTTAAGCATACCCTGTCTGTTCTGAAGTGGTGCTTGGAGATAGGCAAGACAGCCATTTGTCCTCTGACCTTTCTGACTGTGCCTTCTCTTGAAACCAAAGTCATTTACATAGAGTTGAGGGAACCAGGTGTTGGTTCCAAACTCCAGGATAGAAGCAAGGGACCAGATCCTGCAAATGGTACAACATCAAAAGCCAATGGTTTTAAGAATTTCAGAAAAGGAAGCATAAGGATGTGAATAAATGAAAAAAAAAAAAAAAAACTTTTGGAAAAGTTGAAAAATAAAATAAGGTTTGCCAACATGTATCTGTGGGATTTTGTGTGAAAACACATTTGGTATTAGCTAGGATGGTCTGAGATGGCCCCAAAATATTTTGATCTGAGAGACAGATACTGAAAGAAGCAACCCCTTAAGGTGCCATGAAGAACATTCCTGGTCAAGGGAGGAGTGATTGTGACAGCCATGGGACTGGGCTCCTTCATTTTACCCTCTGTGTGTCTGCCTTCCATGATGTCATTTCCAGAGGCCCTATCCTTTCTACAGTGGGCGAAGGATGTGACTTTGAACTGACTTTAATTTCTAGTCCTGACATAAGCTATCTAAGTGGGTAATCTGGTTGATTCTTGGTATTTCAACCTGTAAAATGGTAACAAGAACACTGTGTGTTACATTGGGCTGCTGGGAAAATAAAGACAGTAAATATTGAAAATAGTCTCTTTCTGGGGAAACACAGAGCAACAGTTAATAGACTGTTACTGATTTGTCTTCAGACAAATTCTAGGAGATACATTCATGGGCACTAAAAATCATCTAATCCCTGGCCCTAGTCACAAACAAAGAATGAGAATTCCGAGTGGCCTCTTACTGGACTAAGTCTGGTGTTGATTACTCTGAAAGTGAGGCAGGTTTGGTTCCAGGCGTTTCCTATTGTCTACCCGATAGCTTGAGTATTCTATATTTCTGGTCCTCAATGTAGGGTTTGGAGCTTCTCTCTCTTTTTTTTTTTTCCCATAGGGATCCAAAGAGAAAAAGACTCAGGATTTGGCCTTTGAGGTTTAAAACATGCCTTTGATACTCAACACAAGAACTTCAAACTTGAGTAAAAAGGCATTTTGAGTTATCTTTTGAGTTTTAAAAGACCAAAATTCTGATCTAAGTAATGGGCATAGAAGAATACTCTCACTGATCTGCAAGAAGTAGAAGAGGAGAAGGAGGAGGAGGGAGGAGGAGGAGAGAGGAGGAGGAAGAAGAGGAGAAAGAAGAAAGAGGAAGAAGAAAAGGAAGAAGGAGGAGGAAGAGGAGGAAGAAGAGGAGAAAGGAGGAGGAAGAAAAGGAAGAAGGAGGAGGAGGAATTGGAGGAAGAAGAGGAGAAAGGAGGAGGAAGAAGAGGAGGAAGAGGAGGAGGAGGAATTGGAGGAAGAAGAGGAGAAAGGAGGAGGAAGAAGAGGAGGAGGAGGAATTGGAGGAAGAAGAGGAGAAAGGAGGAGGAGAAGGAAGAGGAAGAGGAGGAGGAGGAGGAGGAGGAAGAAGAAGAAGAGAAAGGAGGAGGAAGAAGAGGAGGAAGAGGAGGAGGAGGAAGAGGAGGAGGAAGAGGAAGAAGAGGAGGAAGAAGAGGAGGAGGAGGAAGAGGAGGAGGAAGAGGAAGAAGAGGAGGAAGAGGAGGAGGAAGAGGAGGAGGAGGAGGAGGAAGAGAAGGAGGAAGAGGAAGAGGAGGAGGAGGAGGAAGAGGAGGAGGAGGAAGAGGAGGAGGAAGAGGAAAAAGAGGAAGAGGAGGAAGAGGAGGAAGAGGAGGAGGAGGAGGAAGAGGAGGAGGAGGAGGAGGAAGAGGAGGAGGAGGAGGAGGAGGAAGAGGAGGAGGAGGAGGAGAAGGAGGAGGAGGAAGAGGAGGAAGAGGAGGAAGAGGAGGAAGAGGAGGAGGAGGAGGAAGAGGAGGAAGAGGAGGAAGAGGAGGAGGAGGAGGAAGAGGAGGAAGAGGAGGAAGAGGAGGAAGAGGAGGAAGAGGAGGAGGAGGAAAAATCCTCCAGGACAGGAAGAAGCAGAGAAATGTGGTACTTGGATCCTGTCAGGCTCTCTGACAAAGCCAAGTTCAGTATACTATGAGTGTTAAGAATCAAACTTCAGAGATAAAGATATGAAAAACTTTCTCTGACCCCTCAAGCAGGGACCAAGGAAGTGAACAGAATCTATGAGCTCATTATGTACTTACTGTCCAAGGAAGTTTACTGTCATGATAACCCTCTATCAACAAAGTAATGCACCAGAAAAAAAGCAGTTGAAACTGACATGAGAATAATAGTACCCCCTGCTGCCCACATCCTATAACTCACCCCCTCTCTTAGACCAGAAATGAACGTCAGGACCATATACATCAGTATGGTGCCAGACCAAAGCACTGTGCTTTGACATCCCCTAGCTTATGCTGCCCACTTTCTGGATGCTACACTGCAGAAAGCTTTCACAGAAACAGCTAAGTGCAGCCTTGAGAAGGAAGGCATTGAAATGACTTCTAAAGGTAGACACTGTTCATTTAGTCTTGGGAGGCACTCTCAGCTCTCTGCAAGACAGAAACCATGCCATGTACGATTACCTTTCCTGAGTTTATCATGAATGGCTTGTTCATATTTAGATCAATAGGCAATAACTTTGACGGTTTGGATCTGTGATGTCTCCACAGGCTCGTGCTTAAAACATCTGCTCCCCATCTGGGTGCTATGAAAGACTGACTACCTCTAGGATGTAGAGTCTAGCTGCCTGGAAGTAGGTATCTGTGGATGGAGCTTGAAAGGTTATATTTGTGGCAGGTTTCATCCTGATGCTCTGCTTCTTCATGCTCCCACCTCTGTGAACTCTACCTAACTTCCAACCATGATCACTGAGCCCTCTGAGACCATTATCTAAAAAAGCCTTCCCTCCAATTCCTTTCTTTTATTATGTCATTTGATCCCAGAGACATGAAAATTACTAATACAAATACAGTGTGTAACACCACCCATATCTGCAAGAGATATCTGGTCTTTAGCATGTGATAACCCAAGAGCAAAGCTATAAGAAGCAGAAGGTTAAATAGCTGCCTCTGCTTAGAAAGAGTTTACCGTGAAGACTCTTTTTTAAAAGGAACTCTTAGAGCCCAGACAATGAACCAAAAGGTTTTTTAATAAGAATAAAGTACATGCATAGTAAGCTATATTCTCAATATAAGCAAACTCCATGGGTTCTTTCTCCCCTGACTTCTGGCCTATTCACTGTGTACAGTTCAACATCAACCCAGGGGACCATTTCCCTATAGACTTTAATACCCATAACAAGTTTCTCTGATAGAAACGAGGTGTCAGCTCATGCATTTCTTTCCCATGAGGCCAGCCATTGTCTTGAATTTCCAACCTGCTTCTCCATGGCACGGAAAGAGCATTCTCTCTTGCTCAAGGAAATAACTCATTCTTGTCACTCACCTCTCTGATGGGGTAGTATGTGTGTAGTCAACCCTGTGTATAAGACCTTACCTCCCTCAACTCACGGGACTTTAGGAAGAACTAGAGGAGACCACCCATCAAAAACAGCCACCACATCCTCCCATAAAGCCATTAGATGCTTCTCATGTCTACAAAGCCCATTACTTCAAACCTGACTTCAGCCATCCTCTGTATTTAGAAGATACAGATGCAGGGCAACATTCTGTGTGGCAATGTCTTTATTCAGTTCACATGCCTATTTCTATTTTCACTCTATTATTTCATTTCCTAATTTAGCCACCCCAGCACTTGGTGAGTTATTTAGCAATTACCAGGGACACACAGGTCCAACACATGGCAGTGAGGAGAGGGGTTGACAAATGCCCATTAGCGCCAGGCCCAGTAATGGCCCCATAATGCTTCCATCCACTTAGCCAGATGAAGGCAGCTGTATATTCTAGGGAATTTTAAAAGGTGTCACAACCCAAATTAATTCTCAGCACACTGGGAAGAAAGTATTTACTCCCACTTGGGATTCTGTGAACAAATGTGGTGAGATGGTTACGTGTCAAAATAAAAATACTCTAAGTCAAATTCACCTGGCACATTATGAACCTGCTTGGAAGAACATTTGCATTTGACACTCTTAGTTCATTCAACAAATATTTACTGAGCATTTAACCATTTCCCACACACAGTCCTGGGCTCTGAGAAAAGCAGAAATGATGTACCACAGTTCCCAGTCCAGTAAGGCTTAGAGTTTCAGCAATGAAGTAGCCATAATATACTTCATGACATCATAAACATTTTTAAAATTGAATGAACCACAAAAGTCTAAAAGTGAACTTTTGCCAAGAGTTAACCCTGGGGAATTTAGCTGAAGCCCCCGAATCAGTGACAGTCTTGTTTCTTCCTGATCACCAGAGTTTTCCTAAAAAAATATCAGCTAGAAAACCTAGCTGGGAGATATTTCATGCTTGTTCTTCCTGAAACAAGAAGCTGATATGGCTTTTCTTACAGGACATGACATCAGCAGCCTTAAGACATTGTCCCTCACTGTAGCAAGGAGTCAGGAGAGTCTCAGCCCAGGGCTCATTGATAATTTTCATCAAGGGCTTGGATAAAGGCTGACAAAAATTTGTTTGCTATAGAAATCTGCACCTTTACCTTGCAGCCAACATGCTATGTAATAGAACCAAGATCCCAGAAGAATTCTACCAGCTGGTGTGGAAGGCTGAATTACACAACATGAAATTTAACAGAGATGAACACAAGGTCCTGCCCTTTGGGGCCCAACAGCCATCTGGACAAGTTCTTGATGGGGAATCAGGTGTGAATGTACCTAAGTCAATCACATTGCCTCCAAGCTCAATGGCAGTAAAAGGTGGGCAGACCATTTCTGTTGCATTGTTTGAAACAGAGTTCTAGAGAAAGGGAAGTAACCCATCTTTATTCCCACCCCCTTTCCTCTTTCCGATTCTCCCTCCCTCCCTTCTTCATTTTATAGTTTTGTATTTTTTGAGATAGGGCCACTATAGAGCACAGGCAGCTGGCTCCAAATTCACAAACATCCAGTCTCAACTTCCCAGGTGCTGGTATTATAGGTGTGTGCCTCCATAGCTGCCTGAGAGGTGACATTTCTGGTCTTCATTTTTTGTTATGAGCTTGGTTGTGGTTCAGATAGATATTGGCATTCTTTAGTAAAATCAGCTAGAGAAGTAATTAGTATTTAGAAACCATACCTTTGGTGGTTGAAAAAATTAAGAATGATTTACATAGGTGAAGATTTTCTGAGGGGAGAGGTAATGTGTGTTTTTTTCAGAGAGAGAGAGAGAGAGAGAGAGAGAGAGAGAGAGAGAGAGAGAGAGAGAGAGAGAGAGAATGTGTGTGAATTAACTTAATTCCCAAATCCAACATTAAATTCTAATTTAAATTCCATTTCCTCATAATGTATGTCTGTATATGCTAATTACATTAGCCTACAAAACCTGACATAATTTTCCATTCCCAGTTTTTAATAAACTATAAAAATCATAGCTTACTTGGACCAGAGAATGAGTTAAACACCACACATAGACTCACTCAGTTCTTACCTTGTTGGCTACAAGGTAAAGGTACAGATTTCTACAGCACACAAAATTTTGTCAGCCGTTATCCAAGCCCTTGATGAAAATTATCAATGAGTCCTGGGCTGAGGCTCTCCAGACTCCTTGCTACAGTGATGGACAGTGTCTTAAGGTTGCTGATGTCATGTCCTGTAAGAAAAGCCACATCAGCTACTTGTTTCAGGAAGAACAAGCATGAACTTACAGGCCCATTGTTGTCTCTACTTTAAGATGAAGAAATTGAAATTGACATATATTGAAAATTATATGGCTGGGCATGGTAGTACATGCCTCTACTCCCAGCACTCAGGAGGCAGAGGCAGGTGCATCTCTGAGTTTGAGGCCAGCCTTGTCTATAGAGTGAGTTCCATGTCAGCCAGAGCTACACAGAGAAATCTTGTCTCAAAAAAACCAAACAAGCAAACAAACCAAAAAAACAACAAAAGAGAAAGATAATATAGCAAAGAGAGAGAGAGAGAGACAGAGAGAGAGAGAGAGAGAGACAGAGAGAGAGACAGAGACAGAGAGAGAGACAGAGAGAGAGACAGAGAGAGAGACAGAGAGAGAGAGACAGACAGACAGACAGTTGGGAACTGGCTGGTCTGGGACATACCTGTAGAGATGTATCTTCATCTTCATGCAGCATTTAACACCCTGCCCACAACTTACACGCAGTAGAGAAGGCAAACTCATTTCATGGGACCACTCTTTAGATTAAAGCAATTAGACAGAATGTCTGTTTGCTTACATGCCTTCTACCAGATGAGAGGATCCTGGAGAACATGGACACTGTTCCATTCATTATTATATTCCTGTGTCTGGCACAAAGACTCACCTCTTAAACTCCCAAGGATGAATGAATGAGCAAGGAGAGACGCTGCAGAGCACCTGACTCTGAGGAAGACTCATTGCCATGTTTTCTGCCTGAGTTCCTATAGAGCGTACCATAAACTGGGTGCTTTATTTTCCTTTACAGCGGAAGTAAGTAAGAAATCGGGTGTCAATTGGGCCACAGTCCTCGAGTCAGTAGTGAAGAGATGTCTTCCCTTGCTCTTCTGGCTGTAGGTAGTTGTCGGCATATTTGGTTTATAGCCATAGCCATGAAGTCTCTGCCTCCACCGTTACATGGCCTTCCTAAATCTAATTGCCTCTTTGCCTCTAAGAATCTCTTCTCATGAGTACAGCATTAGAGTCACTGGACTTAGGAGTCATCCTCACTCATGATATTGACACCATCTTAACTTGGTTCTTACTACAGAGATCCTCTTTCCAAACAAGTCACATTGGTGAGTCCTGGGAAGAATGAATTCATAGAGGGAACTTATTAGTCCAGGGCAATCAGTGAAGAAGATAAGCCAGTATTAGTTGGAGGGCATAGTCCACAGGGAATACTGAGATGAGTGTGTGGGGATTCAATGGTTAGCATACTGGCAATAAAACTAAATATAGGTCTTTCATTCAATCAATACTTAATGCTAACTGAATACACAGCACAAGCCATCAACCTGAAATTCCCTGACATGAGCAAGGTGGAGCTGTGGAGAGCTTCTGAGCTGAGCAGGGGGAACAAAACTATGGAGAAACAAGTAAATATGACATGAAAAGGTTGACTCAGAAGAACTATGGAAACCCACAGGCTAAATGAATTAGCTCAGCAAGCACAAGCAAGAGACAAGAATGGCAATCAGTGAGGAATAACATTTTCAAACAGAGAACTACTGAAAACTGTTGTCGCCAGCCCAGAGTCCAGTTCTCCGATACTACTGGCACTCTTAACTGGATTGACTTTACCCACACCGATGGGGAGTTCAGGCCATCCTTTGACATGAATTAGAGCCAATGAGAAACAAGGGACAGTTGCTGAGGCTCTCAGTAGGGAAGTACAGGTTCTTCTTGCTTAGTGTTGTAAGAGTGTGAGGCTGCACAGCTGCTAGAACCATCTTGAAACCATAAGTGGGGAGCCATGAAGCTGCCAAGAAAAACGGCAGATCCTGGGAACGAAGCCATTCATAAGAAGTGCACCGAGGGCTGCATCCCTTGACATCATATATGTCCTGAACATACACCCAGAGCCAAATCACCCATGGCCTGTCATTATGTGAGTTAATAATTAAATTTTATTTTGTGTTTTATTTTTCATAACCCAGTATGGATTGGATTTCCTGAAAACTGTAGCCATATGACATTTAACTGAAACCGTAACCATGATGCACAAGTGATATGTCTGAAGTCACAGAGCCCAAGATCAGAGTGCCTTCTAGGAATGTCTGAAAGTGCAGGGTGGATGATGGGTGAAGGATAAATGAAGAGGCTGGTGGAGGTATCACCGGAAGGGACTTAGGTCAAATTAGATCTGAGCTTCGTAGTAAAAATTATATCCCTCCCAATTCCAAAACTCCTTGATTTTCTCAATCTGTGTCCAGAAATCTTCAAAAGATATAGACCATTGGCCCAAGACCAGCAGCTCTGCCTGAGTTATGGCCTCTGATCCTAATGTGCCTGGCTGTTGGGTACTTTATCTGGATCCATCAATCTGCTGGACAGAAGGAAGTCAGGAATAAGAATTATCACCCTAGGCTTTGGGAGCCATGATCCTTGGTCATACAGATCACATGTCTGTCAATAAACTTCATACCATATGACCTATGGCCATATCTCTCCATCATCTGGTACTTGACATTTAGGCATGGGCAAGGCTGCCAGAAAACTCTGCTTCTGGGCACCAGATTATTCATAAGAATAGAAAACCGAACTGAAGCCTGAAGTCACAGTTCAATGTGCATATGGTCACTGAGTCTCACACTAAACTTAGCAACTGTCATATACACAAGGAAGCTTGACTTTGGACTGCCAGAAACTAATTTTGCCCATTCTATATCAACCCTGATGTACATCTGTCTGTGCTGGGGAGGGGATGAGATCTGAAGACTGGACTAGGCAACTGAGCACAAATAGCTAGCATTTTCATCAGTGCTACAAATGACCAGTGCCATGTAAAACAGGCAGTGCCCTTTGTATTTTGAATGGGACCAAGTTAAAGAGTAACAGGTCTGTACAAATGTGCTTCCAGCTACATATCCAAGTAGCAGAAACAAGGAAACAGCTTCAGACAAAGCCAAAGCTCCAGAAAAGTTTGATGATCTTGGTCATCTGTTTGTCTGGGTGTTAATTATCTGCCTAATTCTCTAAAACATAGACCAAATGAGAGCAGCAACCTTGTCACTTTGAAGAGCACTATGTTCTTTAATTTAATGACAATAAATCAATAGTACTACAATATAGCTATAAGTCACACAATATCCCCTCATGTCATGTGGTGTGTGTGTGTGTGTGTGTGTGTGTGTGTGTGTGTGTGTGTGCGTGTGTGTGTGTGTGTGTTTAACCTTTTCCATAACCTCATGATGTGGATACTATCACTAACCCCAAGTATAGATGAATAAACTGAGAAGCTGAGAAGCTGAAGTACAGGCTAAATAACTTACCTGTGTCCCCATAAATAGTATGTGAAGAAAGGATCTGAACCCAACACTAAGTGGTTCCATAATTCATACCTTTGTTATCACCGCATGTATTTGACCTTCCAACAACCCAGAGCATTCATTTGACAATAATTTATGGAATATCTACTACACAGCAGCACTGTTTCCTGGTTCTGGTGATTTATCTGTGAGTAACAGAAGAAGTATATCAAAAACTGTGAGAGGATAAATGCATAGAAAGATGGAGATATATGGGTCAGTGAAAGAACAGATGTAAAAATGGGTAAACTGAGGAACAGACAGATGAAGTGATATACAGATAACCTTGTGGACAGAATCATTGAGGGATTAGCAAATAGCAAAGAAAGTCTCAAATATGTGGAAAGATCCCCTGGGTCAGTAGATGGGGCTGTGGGTTTCTTTCTGAGGCTTTTTCTTGCATTTCAAAGGTAATTTGTTGGCAGAATGCACACAGACACCGTGATTATAATCCTGGATCTACAGTTAAAACACACAGCTTGAAGGTAGAGCCTCTGCCTAGAAGACTGGCTCCACTCTTCCACCATCTGTGTTATCTGGAACAGATCACTTAACCCCCACCCCCGAGACCTTTTTCCTCAATTGTAAAATGAGAATAACCCCAACTCCTCACACAGTTGTAGACTGAATATTATTTGCTATTGCTTAGAGCCCAGTTCAAATGTCACCTCCTTTATGGATCATTTGACCCAACTCAATTCAACAACTGTTTATGAATTGTGCCCTTTTTCAGAGTTTGTGCTGGGGGCAAGGACAGAACAGTAAATTAGACAAATAGAATCTTTGCGTTAGAAAATATATTAGTTAAGCCAGAAACACAAGGGGAAAGCAAACAAGAAGTGTTGAGAGACAGGAGGTGTGGGAAGCTGCGGGTCTGTGATGAGAATAGAATCAGCTTTCCTTCTTGATGGCTTCACACTGCTTCACCTGGGTGGATGCTCTGTGTGCTTGTCTCCACTAGAAAGCATGGCTATTGAAGTGGGATCTACACAAAGTGAACACAAATCATTTTTTAAAGTATATTTAAAAGGAAAGAAATGAGGAAGAATGAGGAGGAAATGATTCAGCAAAACTGTTGAGACCCTCCACTTATTCACTGAAATAATTAATTGGGACTTCTTCACAAAAGCCAAATCCAGGGGCACACCCAATTTGCTGTGAAGTGACATCCACATATTTAATAACTGTCAGAACTGTACAAATCTAGCAGTCTCAAATGAAACAATATAATGATATTAAACAGAATTTAACCAAAAGGGATGCTAATGGCAAAACACCTTGAGTACCTAGACCCAGAGGGACAACTGCAGGACATTAGAAAATGCTCATGAATGTGCCCCAGCCTTACAACTGCATCCTTTTGCCATGTGACTCTGAAGTTATTCCCATCAACCCATGGGATGAGCTCATCAATCCTTTGGACTTCACTTTGCCCACATTACAGGCCCACAATGACACATTGGGAGAAGTAAAACCAGTAGAAGCGGAGAAGTATTTGCACTATGGAGCCTGCTTTCTTGCCATTTGGAAACTTTGCTTAAACTTCCAGGCTAGCTAAGCCTGCTAGAGAATGAAAGACACATGGCTGAGACATGCCAACTGCCCCCACTGACACTAAACCAACTGCCAGACACAAATGGGGCCATTCTATAAACGGCAACTCCTGCCAGGCTGCCATCTGACTTGAGAGATCAGCTGGGTGTACCCTCAACCAGAAGAGCCATCTGATCAACCACTGAATTATGATAAACAATAAAGTCCTTATGATTTAAAGCTGAAAGATTTAAGTGATATATTTTACTCTGAAAACTCACTAAAAAAAAAAAAAAAAAAAAAAAAAAAAAAAAAAAACCAATAAAAACAAAAACAAAAAACACAACCAAAAAACCAGACTTGGGCTGAGGAGATGGCTAAGTCAGTTAAATCTTGCTGTACATGCATGAGGACTTGAGTTTAGAGTCTCAACACCCTCATAAACAGCCAGACATAGAAGCATACACCTAAGCATTTGCTGACAAGCCAATCTCGCTGAACAGGTGAGCTCCAGGTTCATCAAGAGACCCTGTCTGAAAATGTAACATAGAAAGTAAACACGATGCTGTGAGTGGTGTCCTTCTATTCTATACCCTGTACTTCAAACAGGAAGATGCAAAATTTCTTCTCATCAGTAGAAGCACATAAATAGACCACTCTCTGGAATTTATAAAATACTCTGCTTACGTATAACAGGTACTGAATATACAATCACGTTGAAACAGTTGGTCAACATACAGTAGTTGAACACCAATGTGGCCATGGTCTTCTCATCAGAATAAAAGATTAGGGAGACATACATCCTACATCTCCCTGAGTGAGTGACTATATCAAGAACTGTAATTTAGCAAGATCCAGCTGGCCTACCCCAGATCACCACCTTCCATTACTGCTATGCCTTGAGCACTTAAAGACAAAAGACAGATGCTCCTGACTTTAAAATATACACCGTAGTTTCTCGTTACTACATAGAAGGGTGAACATTCTAATATACTATGCTGCATGGATACCTCCACTGGACACCTGAAGCAGGAAGTAGAATTATGACAAATGTTTGATCTTATCCCGAATCTTTAACAAAATATCTACCTGCATAATATTTGACAGCACCCAGGAAGGAGGAACCTGTGAGTCCAAAAGACAGTGTCTGGGAAGACAGATTCTAGGCTCCACTGAGTTTGGATCCAGGACTTACTGTTTTTGTTAATTAACTTCTCTGTACTTCAGTTTCTAATTCTAACTGAAATGAATAAATATTACTACTCTGCCGTGTTATTATAAGACTTAATGAGAGGAGGCACATGCATAGGAACACCTGGCTTGGAGTGCAAACACCGGGAATGCCATTATTTTTCAGTATCCTCTTTCTGACTCTACTACATTCTTCTAGTCATACTGAGCTATTTTTTTATTGGTAAAATTAATATCAGCACATTTATATTATAATATCAATGAAATATCTGATAATGAAAGAACATAAACAGATAAGCAATGAACATCTATAATCTCAGTACCTGGAAAACCCAGGCAGGAATGTCATCACAAGTTCAAAACCAACCTGGGCTACATAGTGAGTTCCAGGCTAGCCTGGGCTACAGAATGATACTGTGTCTCAAAACTTTTTAAAAAAGCAAGTAAGCAAACAACACATATAAAGGTTCTAACACAGAGACTAGAATTTAATAAATAGTAAGAGATAAATTATTCTGGGTCTTACTTTCCTCATTTATTTAATAACATAGATAACAGAGTTTCTGTAGAGATAGAACATGCATTGATACTAGACAAGCAATGGATATAGACTCAATAAACATTACCTCTTCCACTGTTACTAAATAATGATTTCACAGACATTTATTTGATGCATGTCCAACATCCCACAACTGACCTGGTTAGTCAGCACATTCTCAGCCTCTCTGTAACTACTTGCAAAATAGAAACATTCACCCTTTTACACATACCCTGAAAGTCAAGAAGATGGTAAATAACTGCTCAAAGCTACAAAATTTACAAATGAAAAAAAAAGTCTGAATCAGGAAATAACTGATGCCTTCGGCATCCATTGCTCCCCAGCGACAGGTCACAATAACCATATCTCTGCACAGGGAAGGATGTCATAACCAGCCTTTTCCTACTTCCTAAGACAGTGATGTTATTTCACAGCACAGACTTCCTTTTTGCTCAAGGGAAGGCTGTGAACCTACACAACCAGTGCTGTTTCTCCATGGAGAGCCAATCAGCAGCCTGGTCCCGGGGGCTGTGACTTGGCAGCCAGCCCCTCCTGCGCCCCCAAGAGCAGATGGCTGCCTTCAAGGCCATCTTTCTCCAAGCTCCTTCTTGATACCCCAGGAACTTTCAGTAATCACTGCTATCATTCTTACATTAAATAAGACTGAATAAAATCAAGGCTCCAAAGGTGCAGGGGAAAAAAGCCAAGCATATGCATAGGCACACACAAACATAGACACAAGCACACAGACACACCCAGGCAAGCCCTTAGATGCCAAAGGGGCTTTAGAGGGTAAGACACGCAAAGAGACTCTGGGGTATCACACCATGAACCTGCTTGCACACAACTCCTTTAATCTAGCTCTCCCTTACAGGCTGACCTGGTGTTTTTCAAGTTTGCTAGCCTCTGCTTTGCCTGCGAGGAACATGGCAGGGAGTCTGCAGTCTGCACTGACAAGAAACGTTTCTGTTTCTCTTGTTTCCGAACCAGTTTTTAAAGTTGCTAATCTGAATCACAACATTTGCTCCTTAAAGAAATGACTCACTGGGAGTTTAGCCTCAGAGGAGGAAATGTTTGATTTTTCTTTTGTTTGTTTGAAGCCTGAACCTCTCAAAGCTGAGTTCTGTCTAAGTGGTTTCTGTTTACAAAACATTTTCTTCTCCAACTTTAACAGTGATTGCATTCTTCCTCATCTTCCTCCCCTCATTCTCCTCTTCCTCTTCTTTACTCCCTTCCTTCCTCCCTTCCTCTTTTCCTCCCTCCCTCCCTTCCTTTCCTTCCTTCTTTCCTTCCTTCCTTCCTTCCTTCCTTCCTTCCTTCCTTCCTTCCTTCCTTCCTTCCTTTTTGAACAAGACCCAGATTCTAGCAGGCTATGCCTAGGAATCAAGGTTTTCCCAGTCAAGAATCTGCTGCAGGAGGCAAGCTGGAGGGATATCTGCTGTCAGCATCCTGGATTCCTTCTAAAGGAAGGGGGAGAAGCAAAGAAAAGCAGCCCGCTGCTCAGTCCAGATTCAGTTAACATCTTATGGTGATGATAATGTTTCCAAAGAAATCAGCTTTTCTGCACAGAATTCATTTCATTCTGCAAAGTTCTTAGTCTGTTCTATTCCCTACAGAGGATTCTAAGGAAAGAGGCTTGGCCCTGGATTTCAGCATCTTGGCGGCACCCTTATCCTTAAGCTGGGAGGTGGGACAGAGAAGCAAGCAAGGTGGCTATAGAGTCTGCCTCAAAAACACCTGGAAATGATAACCATCTATAGATGTGAGTATCTGCCTACCTACCAAATTATCTATCATCTCTCTATCTATCTGTCTGTCTGTGTGTCTGTCCATCGACCTATCTATCTACCTGTCTGTCTGTCTATCTATCCACCTTTCTATATAGACACTTACCTTTATATTTTAGTAGGTAATCTGAAGCACAGCAAATACTTCCTCAGCTCCCATTGCAAATCAGTCTATGGTTAAACAACCTCCTCATAACTATGCGAATGGAGACTGACTCAGAGCTCCGAACTTCATTCCTGAAGCACCTAATCAAGATCTCGGTGAGTCAGTAATTCTTAATCTTGATTATAAGGTTTGTCAACATTCATTCAACCAACATTTATTAAGCATTTATTAAGTGGTGGCACTATGGCTGGTGCAAGATAAGATGAACACCCAAGAATAGTGTTCATGTAGAAATAATGCCTTGGGAACCCTATAGTCACAAAGCCACCTTGAGTGTATCAAAGCATGCGTGTGTGTCTGTTTCTAGAAGATCAAGACCAAGGACATGCAAATTTACAAAGTACCATTGCAGTACATGTTCGCCTACATTAAAGAAATCTGGTCTTGAGGGCACAGGATCCTGAAGTTGCAGTCAATTGCCCCAGAGACAGCAGATACTCTGCTTGAGTCCCAAGAGTACTACCTGGCCTCATTTCTCCTCTTCCAGCTAGGAAACACAGAAGAATTGGCTTCATTTGCATCTCCCAGCAGGATATTAATTCCATCATTACCTTCCTTGTCCCATTCTCTCCTCAAAACTGCCTTCAGCTGTTTCTCTTTAAGTTTTTAGAGAATTCCTTTAGGACAATACCACTGGCCCTGGAGGGCAGGTGCATGATTCAGACCAGTCATAAGACCCAGAGATTAACAGGTCTTCTACACCTCAGTTAGTGGGATAATTTTTAAGAAGAGATTTTACTTTGAAGTTTGTTGTTTTAATTATATAAAGTAAAAAGACAGCCTGGGATAAAGACATTTTCTATGGTTTGATAAGATCCAGCCTCATTTGTCCTTTATGTGACTGAAAAGGTGAGCCTTTCAACTGGCCTACTTACCCTAAAAGCCATGAACATAAGGCACAGGGAGGCCAATGCAAGGTGGGTGGCATCATCTATGAAAATCCCTCTGCAAGGATGTGGAAGAATTAACCACCTTTAGAAATAAATGATATTTTTAATACAGAATAGTACAACCTCAAAGCATAAAGCATTTTTAGGAAGATCTATATATAAGTTCAAAATGAACTTACATAAATCATACAGATGTCTTGATTATCAGTCATTTGTATGGTCCCATTTGTATCTCCTCCTCCAAATTTATACATTGGAACCCTAAACCTATATCTCAGAGTGTAAATACATTTGGAGTTAGGGCCCTTTAGGGTGTAATTGGGCTTTTTATATATTCTGGATATTAATCACTCTGAGATGTACAGCTTACAAATACTTTCTCTCATCCATGGGTTAGTAAATAGTGTCTATCCATATAAACTAACTACCATGGTCATAAAATATTACCTAAGTACATGCACAAATGAAACCCATACAAAAGTCAGCACTCCAATGTTTATAACAGCATGTATTCTGAACTGACAAAATGTAGAAAAAACCAGTCTGTTGATTACGTTTCTTTTGCTGTGCAGAAACCTTTCCTATTCACGTCGTCCCACCTCCCGATTCCCAGGACTGGTCTCTGGGCTAGTTATGCTCTGTTAAGAGAGTTCTTGCCTACCCCAAGGTCTTGAAAATATTCCCTGTGCTTTCTTCTAATAGTTTATGTGTTTCAGGTTTAAAATTAAGGTATTTAATTTGTTGTTGTTTGTTGCTGCTGTTGTTTGAATGAAAAGATATGTATCTAGTTTCATTCTGTAGCTGGATATCCACTTTGCCAGCTCCATTTGTTGAACAGCTTTCCTTTTTTTCGACTATGTGACTTTTCTACATTTGTCAAAAATTATGTGGGCATAGCTTTGTCTGTTTATTTCCAGGCCCTCTATGCTGCTTCATTGGCCTGACTGCTTTATGCCGGTGACAGGCTCTCTTTATCACTATAGCTCTATAGTGTAAGTTGAAGTCCTGGGTTGTGATACCTCCAGCTGTGCTCTTGCTTCTTAGGATTGTTTAGCTACCTCTTGTCTTTTATGGTTCTAAATGAATCCTTAATCCATGTTTCTAGACATGTAAGATATATTACTGAAATTTCAGTGGGTTTCACATTAAATGTCTAGATTTGTTTTGGTAGTATCATTAATTTTTGATAACAGTTCTGCTAACCTAGGAGTATGGAAAATCCTCTATCCTGTAGTGTCTTCTTCCACTCGACTTCCTTTTTCAATGTCTTAGAGTTTTCATTATAAAAATCTTTCATTTTTTAGAGAGGTTTATTCCTAGGTACTTTTTTGTTTCTTTCAGCTATTGTTAATGTGATTTTTTCATAATTTCTTTCTCTATTTACGTATAATAAAACTCTAACCACTAGGATATGTCCAGGCTTTGTATTTTGAGTTCTGTGTTGGTGGTGAGTTGCTGAGGGAGGGTTTGAGGCCTCAAAATAACAATCCTCCAGATTCAGCCTCATTCTCCTGTGCTGCTGCTGTGAGCTCATGCCTGGAGAAAGGGTCTGGTCTTGTCATTGTCTGTGGCTTATATTGTTGTGATGTTCATATAAACTTTTTCTATGTGTGTGAAGTAAGACTTTAACTTAAAAAATATTCACCAAAAGAGGCTTAAGAGATTGCTCAATAGTTAAGAGCATTGGTTTCTCTTCCAGAGGACCAAGGTTAGATTCCCAGCACCCATGCTGTAACAAAGGACGATCTGTAACTCCAGTCCCAAGGTCTCTGATGCCCTCTTCTGGCATTCATGAGCCCTGCATGGTAGAGTATACAGAAATAAGTCTAGGCAAATACACATAAAAATAAATTAAATTTAAACTTAAATGATTTAAATGTACAAAAATATGATTGCTAACAATGAATAGTCATGTATGCATATTCTTGTCAGGACCAGGAAACAACCCAGGCACCATCCCGGCCCCTCTATAGTCTTCTTCAAATAACTAGATGATAATACTTATCTCACTTTCTCTCAGAAAAAAAAAATCCTATACTTAATGACTTTTTGGCTTTCTTTATCTCAGTTTTCTTCCCGGTAAAATGGGAATCATTATATAGCTCCCTTGTAATACAGCTGTGAGCATCAAAGGAGGTCATATAAAAAGCATGCTCTCATTTCATTTGTCACTGTCCCCTGCCAAGATTTGACTACAAGTTTATTTCATGTACATTTTCAATCTAGTAAAACATATTCTTAACATGACTAGTTCATTAATCATGCATACATATGAGATTGAATCAATGTGTGGATGCATGGTTTTTATAGAACATGAAACTGATTTCTTTTCCTCCAAAATTCCAAGAAATGACAAAAAAATTAGTTAGAGCCAAATTCCCAGGGCTGTGCCATGGGAGTGAGTAGTCAGTAAGTGCTCAAGCCTGTTGACCCACGTGTAAGACCTCAAAACCACAGAGAAAGTCAGTGGTGCATATCTGTAACCTCAGCACTCCGATGCTGAGAGGGGGAATCACTCAGAAACTCATGTGTCAGCTAGCTTGGAATATACAGTGGGACAGAAATACATCAACTCAAGGTAAAAGAAGAGAGCCACTCCTGAAATTTATCCTCCAATCCCAACAGGCATAGGAAATGGCATGCCAATGCCTGTACACACCAACACCACCACCACTATGTTCACATATGCACAAAAATAATTAATTATTACTTTAAAAAATAGACAAGACAAAATGCCACAGGTTTCTTGGGCACTCTTGAGTTAAAGAATTTGGAGTTATACTCAAAGAAACCCAACATACACAAAGAAGACACATGTATGATGTTCAAAGCTTTACAAATGTAAGGGAGAACTTTAAAAATGGAAACTGTTATGTAAAATTTATACCACAAAATTGGAAAATCCATGCAAAATAAATGAGTTCTTAAGAAAACATAATTTACTGAAGCTGACTCAAGAAGAGGTAGAAAACTGAGTGGAAGAAATCAGAAATGCTGTCAATGTATATGTACACTGAAGACAAGGTACCAATGAAAGAATTTTGGAAATAGCTGCCAAAATTAAAAACACATATACCTTTCAACTCAGAAATCCCACTCCTGGGAGTCTATCCAATAGAAATACAAAGTGTTGGTGCCAAAGGATATGAGTTCAGGTTATTAATGCAGAATCACTTGGGGAAGGGAAAATGATGTGAAGAATATGCCCAGCCATAGCAGCTGTATTGTCATGCAAATGACAGTTGTCACCAGCTGATCTGCAGCAGCTTCCAGAATGAGTGGATAGTGAAATAGGCAAGAGGAGCCAGTGAGCAAACATCATGGTTTGCAAATAACAATCAAAATAAGTCCTTCTCTATGTATTTGTGTCTATATGGTTTCATAAACACAAAGAGGCTCCAGAAAGATACATCCAATGCTGTATACAATATACCGTATATATACAATACAGCTGAGATTATACAGTAAGTACTGGCTATGAGTTAGGAGAAAAGGTAGGGAAGGCAGTTAGCTAAAAGAATAAAAGCAAACTGGTTCTAACCTACAAACTTTAACCCTATAGCCTAGTTTTCAGAGTGCTAGAAGGCTCTATGCATGCTACCATGGGTAAAAGTACCCATTGACTTTATCCAGCTGTGAACCTTGCAAAGTACAATAGCAACCATCCTGGAAACATGTGTCCATTAGTACAAGAGTGGCACAAATGTTATAGGAGTGACTAACCACTTTCTGTTTGAATTAATGGTCCACTTCATAATGCCTGCCACTGGTAACAGGACCAAAATCTGAATAGGTCATAGCTGTAGTGAAAAATCTACCATTATTATTCTGCTAAATAGATGGTTCTAAACCCACTCCTAATGATGTATCATGATACCCACAGATAAGTGCATCTCTCAAATATCATCAGATCATCTGTTTTTGTGATATATGTGGTAATTAGGATAGAGACAACACAACTGGCCAACTTGCAGAAAATGAAAGATTGTGAAGTTCTCAGCCCTCAATGATAAATATACAGCACAACATTACTTCCAAGGCTTAAGGATCATCAAGAAAGAGGGATAGAAAGACTGTATGAGCCAGAGGGATGGATGACTACAAGACAGTATTTTTCCAGCTGTATATATGAACTGACATCAGCTATGCCAGCATACACAAGACCTGAATAAGATCAAACCAGCTAAACTGAAAAGAGAGGTGGTTAGAAAAGCCAAGCCCTAGATGAGCAGCTATTGTCAATTAACAGTTGCTGAGAAAGACAGATTAATTTTTCTTCAGTGATGCGGCCCCTGAAAGGCTACATATGTTTCAGTCGACAGCCGTATTCCCATGCACATACAGACAGCACTAAGTAGACCCAGTGGGTTAAAAAAACTAATAACAGAATATATAAAATTGGGAGGGAATAGTTGATGAAGGATAAAGTTAGGAGGGGAGGATATGGGAAGTGAATGTAATCATAATCAATAATCATAATCAAATTTTCAATCAATAAAAAAGAAACAAAAACTACATGTAAGTTAATTATGATAAAATGCTTTCACGTTATGATCCCCTTGATATAGAATCATATATGTATGTATCTGAGTATGAATGACATGCATGTGTATTTGGTTTATGATTAACGCTATAGCTTTATAAAAACAATAATAAATGAAAAGGACTCAAGCTTGTACTTTGCAAAGACAGCTTTGGTTGTTCTCTCAATACAACAGAAATCCCTGAAACTAAAATGCTGGAAATATTCTCATCCCAGTCCATTTATCTTGGTAAAAAAGCCAAACAAATATCATAGGCCAGAGAAAAGCCTGGCTCCACAAATGAAAAGTCAACAAAACCACATGACAATCATACCCAGAGGTTATGAGAGGCCATATCACTGAACCAACCACAGCCACTCAGGGTTAGTGTAAATGATACCAGTAGAAAACGTTAGGGTCCTCACTCCCACCCTTACAACAAGAAAGTGTTGAGCAAACTGAAGGTCAGTATGTTTTCTTGGATCCATTATAGAACTATCACCATCGCTTTGAAGTCTGGAGATGCATGTATCACAGTGGGTTAGAATCAAGTGCACCTGGAGCACCCATAAAACCACATTGTGGGAACACTTAGCTGATAATCCTGATGACCTTATGGGGCTGACCAGATTAGTTTGAGTTTGGAATGCCCAGGAGTCCCTGTTATAGAGGGTATGTGGTTGTTTGATATTAATTAGGCATCCAAAATTCTATTCCATTCTGACACCAACGACTCAGCACAGGCCACACTGGTTCAAGATTTCAAGTAATTCACTAGAATGGTTCTCAGTATCATGAGAACAGTTTGTGCTAGCTGTTTTACTTACAAAGATTAACTGTTTTTCTTACAAAGCTGAACAGCAGCTAAGAGGGAGAATATGCTGTGGGCGCAAGGTACAGGGTGAGCAGAGGATGAAAAGTTCCACGTCTTCTCTGCACACTGCACCTAGTTGGTGCATCATAGTCACCAGCCCATAACTCCATGGCCCTTCGGAGGTTTCCTGAAGTTGTTTCTCCACATATGCAGAATTGACTAATTGGCTGCACTGGTGACTTAACCTGGTGTCCAGCCCTTTTCCTCTCCCGAGGTAGTGACTGGAGCCAAAAGTCATGACTTCAAACTAAGCTTGGTCTTGCTAATGACCTGTCTTCAGGGGTTACCTCAGAATCACACAAAAGATTGTAAATTTCAAGGGCATTTAAAGTTCTATGCCAGGAGACAAGAACAAAGACTAGATATATTTTTATTTCCTTTCTTTCTTTTAAAACTATGTTCAGTGTCATGGAGGAAACCTGGGGCTATGTGCATGCTGAATGCCACTGAACTCCAACCTCATCCCTGAATACATATTTTCTGTTATACTGCAGGGTCCCCTGCCCTTTCATAAATTTCATCTCTAGAAATCCTACCAGAGTGTCTCTGTAAAGAGCAGAGTAAGACCTCTTGTGGATTTAAGTGTTGGAAAGAAGAGCTGCCCGCTGCAGAACAAGCCTGGGAAAGACCAGTGGACTGTCAGTAGGAAGGACTATTCTCCAGAGGAAAGACTTCACTTTGTCTCACCTGGGGGTGGGCAGCTTAAACTCCAGCTCCTCCCCCCTACACCGTGCTACCTCATAGCCTAAAGGAAGAGAAGCGGTTTTGACACACCACAGCAGCTACAATCCTCCTTAGCCTTGGCTCCCACAACCTCACTCCAGTAGTGACCAAACGAACTACCTCCCATAGAGGAGGAGAATTCATGGAAGTCTGAAATGCACATGGGCATAAAAACTCTGGGCATGTTCAAAGCTTAAGGCAGCACAATTAAAAGCAATCACAACCCTACCAAGAATCAGATTAGCATAAGCACCTCAAACTGAATGGCTGCACATGCAATAACTTCTGGTGTGGTGTTCAACAAGACATACTACAAGACAGTGAATGTGAGGACTTACTACCTTTAGGGATGTTAGTGGCAGTGGCATTTACTCAATTAAAGATTAAGAAACAAGTATTCATTTACTCAAATAGACTCTAGAATAGCATTTTACAAATGTTAGACTTCATATATTCCCTACAACTCAAGAAAGAACAGTTACTAAAT
This sequence comes from Arvicanthis niloticus, assembly GCF_011762505.2. Taxonomy (NCBI): domain Eukaryota; kingdom Metazoa; phylum Chordata; class Mammalia; order Rodentia; family Muridae; genus Arvicanthis; species Arvicanthis niloticus. Next base: position 91,396,298 of record NC_047658.1, on the reverse strand, counting down.
GATGAAAATAAATACAAACAAAATAAATATTCTACTACATAAGCCAGAAATGTCATTACAGAATATACACTCACAATAGTTTAAAATGGGCTCTTGAAGACTTCTTTGGTTGTCTACATTAAAAGTAGCATTATCCACAATAACTAAAACAGAAGAGCCACAGTGTCCATCTCTGGATGAGTAGATAAGAAATAATGTACCAGACTATTACTGGAATTTACAAAAGAAAAAGCAGTTGTGAGATGACTCAATGGCTAAAGAATTTACTGTGCTAGTATGAAGACTTGAGTTACGATCCTTAATATTCACATCAAAGCCAGGTTAAGTGGCACTCCAGTTCCCATAGGGAGAGGCAAGCAGATACCAGGAACTTGATGACTAGTTAATCAAATCAAATTTTTGGGGTCCAGAATGTCTAAAAAAAAAAAAAGGTGAACAACAGAGGAAGAGACCCAACACCAACCCCTAGCATATCTTTATATGCTAGGGAATATACACCAACCCTCAAACACATGAACAAACACACACACATACACACACAGCATATGGACATAGACAATGAGAGCACAGCTCCAAGGCTCAGAAGAACATCTCTAACCTATGTCCACAGCTACTGAAATAAACTGCCATCTAATGACTGAAAAACTTGTCATTTGAGAATGAAGGAAAAACAAACAATTTTCTAGACAAACTGAAACTGAAGGACTCCAACCATCATTCGATTTGTTTGCTAAGAAATGCAGATGGTAGACATTGGGTGAAAAGAAAAAACGCTGGAAACATACAACCTACAGAACATACAGCGTTCCCATGGAGCAAAGGCCTTGGTCAGATTAAGAATACTACTGTACTAGGAGTTGGAAACCACATTCAAGGTTAGTATGAATATTAAAAGACAGAAATATTTAAAATAACTATAGCTATAACTATAATTGTTAATGAATATATAGTATAAAACTAAAAATATGGCATATGAATCTAAAATATTAAGGAAAGAAGGTTAAGTTTAGAATTTCTATGTATGATTAAAATTAACCTGTTAGTGATTCAAAGTAGATCATAGGGTGTCGCATGTGAGGCTCATGCTGACCAGTGTGAAGCTATAATAGTAGCAGGTACACTGAAGATAGAGAAGACACAATGAATTTAGCCACAAGTGACCTTAGCAAAGAAGAAGACAGAAGAAAGTAAGTACAAAATAAAAACTTGTGAGTGTGCTAAGCATAAGAAGCTAGGTGCTCAATGGACATGTACATCAATCCTCAACAAGAGCTCAGTCCTACAGCAGACTCCTGTATCCACCACCACTCTCCAGCCAAGCTTAGGAAATACTGTGGAAGAGGAGGCAGACAGAATGCAAAAGCTGGAAGATGGAGAGGAGAGCTGTGAAATGCTATCTTCTGGGCATGAGTAGTGCAATCATAACTCACACCAGCTGTAGTTTACCTGGACAAGGCCTGTGTTAGATTAAGCCAAACAAACTGAAGTAGTGATTGGTAACTCATAGTTGCTGTGAGAGAGAGCATCATTCCCTTATGAGGATGTGAACACCGGTAAGTTTTTCTTGTACCAGTGTTCCAGTAGAAGGGAAATGCTAACTGAATTCACTGAGTTGTCAAAAGCAAAAAATGAAAGAAACACGAACTTGAAAGTAGGATGTATACTGGGAATTGGAGGCAAAATTTGGGGTGGATAGAATAATCTTTCATTTGCATATGTATCAAATTCTCAAGAATAAGGAAAATTAAAAAACAACAAACAAAAAGGAATGTTAAATCCTTAATTACCAAAAAACTTTTTAATGTAAATGGGTTCTTTAGTTAAATGATACAGAATGATCAAATTACATTTAATAAAAAATTTCATGTAATGCATTAAGCCTAAATCTTGAAGACACAGAAAATGTGAACAGATCAATAATGAAAGAGGAAACTAAATCAGTAAATAAAAACCCTCCTGAACTAAGAGAGGCTCAGGACCCAACCAAATATCGAAAGATTAAGTGATGACAATTCTTCACAAGCACATCCAAAAATCTGAAGATGTTCCCAAGCTAATGTTTCCGAATTCAACAAGTCTCTGAGACCAAAACCAAACAACATCATCATGACAAGAAAATTAGAGGTCAAAATCATTATAGAATACAACTCTAAAAATGCTCAACAAAACATTTGCAAACTAATTTATGGAAAAAAACCCTACAACATGATCCAGTATAACTTAATCCTAGTGTGCAAAGATGGTTTAGCATATGCAAATCAATAAATGTGATGCCTCACATCAGCAGAATGGAGAAGAGATGTCATGTGAGCATCTCAAAAGACTCAAAGAAACCACCCAACAAAATTCAACATTCTTGGGGTCCGGATAAAAAATCAAGTGTTACAACTTTTACCTAGTATGCATGGGGCTCTGGGTTCCTTCCCTAACCATGATAAATACTCAACAATATCCCTCAGCATACTAAAGCCACTATAGCAAACTCAAAGTTAACGCAAACAAACTCACATAAGAGATACATAAAACACTTCCCTTTAAGATTAGGGATAAAAACCAGGATTCTTATTATTGACATTTCTGTTCAGTATAATACTCAATATCATCTCCAGAGAAACTAAGCAAGAAATGAAAAAAGCAAACTGCATCCAAATGGAAAAGAAGAAATTGAATTTTCTCTGTTTGCAGAGAATATTATCTTATATATAGAAAACACTCAGGATTCCACCAAATTTCTCTTAAGATCAATAAGCAACTTCAGTGCAGTCGTGGTATATAAAATACACACAAAAGTCAGTTTTGTTTCTATATTTAGGAGACATGAAATTAGGAAGACAATTTCTTTTGCAAACACACTCTTTAAAATTCACTGGAAACGAATCTAACCAAGGAGTTTGCATATCTACACCCTGATAATGAAGCTGGAGAAACAAGTGTGTTGTTGAGTAAAAAGAAATAAATAGACTGGGAAGATGAAACAGAACCATCTAGAAACAGAGACACAACTGTAAGGAAGCCAGAAATGAAAACCAAAGAAACCTGGTTCAACAGACTTAAGAAATACTAGAGTTGGCATAACCAGACACCGATTTGGAAAACTCGACACCATCATTTTTCCTGTTGCACACAAAATTAGACTTCAGATAAATTGGTATTAAAAATTCAAAGCAATTAGAGAATAATACATGATAATAGTTTTATAATATTGGGGCAATATGAAGCATGAAACAATATGAAATCTTGATCAGAGGAAATATTTCAAGAGAGACACTGGCTGATTTAACAGTGTATAATCTAAAACATCTGTCTGACAAAATACTGTAAAGACAGTCCCACTATCAGTTTAAACTTAGGTAGCCTTACACATGAAGTTACTTGGCACTTCAAAGGCTTTTAAAAGGGGGGAGAGAATAATATGTTTTTAAAAATAGAAATAAGCATAAGAAATGCTGGGAATGTAAATAACAGATACACACAGATTTGCGTGAGTTTACTAATAATGGGAGAGGGACTTTATCTTACCCCTGTTTTCAGTCTGGCTAATTCTTCTACCCAGTTCCAGAGCTGGCTGGGTACACATCTTTTTCTGCTGATTTGATTCAGCATTCTTTAATTATTAATGTCTTTTCAGTATGTTTGTTCTTTGTTTTATAGGGCCATGTTTTTGTTACTAACCCTGTTGGTATAAATTTTGAGGACTTCTTAAATATTCAAAAATAAAATGTCCACTTTTGTGTTTGTATTAAGTTCCTAGTGCTGCTATTCAAAAGTGCCACAAACCGAGTGACTTCAAATGACAACAGTTCATTTATCTCACAGTTCTGGAGGCTAAAAGTATAAATCAAGATGTCAGCAGGACCAAGTTCCCTGTGGTGTGCTGGGCAGGAATCTCTCTCTGTTTCTTCCTGGCACCGGTGGCCCAAGAGTTCTTGGCTTGTGGCAACATCATCTCAATCACTGCCCCCATCTTCGGGCAGCCTCTGCTCCCCTGTGGTCTTTGTCTTCACACAGCATTCTTCTCTGTGACTCTGTCTATATGAAGATGTTAGACATGAAGGCTTCCTGCTCTTCTCTCGTGTGAGCCTGGATGATTACAGCTAGAGGGGCCTTCTTTTCACATAAAGGCACATTCTGGGATACTAGCAGAAAGAACTTCAGTAAATCTCTTCCAGAAGACAGCTCATAGAAGATACTTGGGTAAATCTTAAAGGACTGTTGAGTACAGGAACCAGCCTCAAAAGGTTTTAAACTATAAAAACCCACTTAAATGACATTCGCAGAAGAATAGACAAACAGAAAGAATAGAAAATAGTATTTGTCAAGGGCTATTGGGAAGGTGTACCATAAGAACAGAGCATAAAAAGTAGGTAATTTTGGGAGAAGTCAGCCTCACAGAATTTCTCACTTCATATGGCAATGTTCACATGAATCTTTGTATGTGTTTAAATTCATATAGCTGTGTAGAGGTTTGTCATCTACTCCAAAAGATCTGAACTCTGAACTCCCTTAACACTCAGAAGAAATCATGTTTTGGAGACAAGTTCTCACTATGTTTACAGGCTGTCCTGAAACGTCTGCCTCAGCAGAAGAAAAACAAAATTTCTGCCAGACTGCTCAATAAAACCACTAAATCCATTGACCTGTGGTATCTAGTAGGGGCTAACAAACAAAAAGCCCAGAACCAGTAGTGAGCTGTCTCCTGGAATTGTTGGCCTGTGAGGTCTCATTGGCATCCCAAATTACAGGATACTGTCAGTGATCTTGTTACCATACTGAACTTGATGCTAAGCCCACTGTGGTCGAAGACACCGTGTACTTCAATCATAACATGGGAAAATCAAGCTGGTACTCTTTGGAAGCTTCATCCCTACTAGTTAACTTTCATAGTGTTAGACGGAGCTATGTTAGCTTCCAGAGGAGGAAAGTAATCTTTAGTCTTACCCAGCTATAAATGATATGGGCTACAATAATGACTATCCTGAAAAGACATGCCCACTAGTGCCATAGTGGAATGAATGTCATGGGAATAACCGACCTCTTTCTGAATGGATTTAGATCTTGCTCCAAAAATTGAAAGGCATCCATGGATCCATTACTGGGGTCAAGGACCTATGGCTAGACAGGCCACAGGCTCAAGGGAAGAAGGTACTTCTATTACTCTGCTAAACAGACAATATATTAAATCAACTCATAATGACTTTTTTCTTATACCCATAGATTAGCTCATCTTTCATCCCTCATCAGAAAAGCTTCTTTTTGCATTACATGGCTATTAACTATGTAGTAAAAATGCAGGAAATGAGAACTTGAAATGATCAGCTCCAAAATGCACATCTATATCATATCCCCTCCTCTCAAGGCTCAGGGATTATGTGGAAGATGCTGACAGAAAGATTCTAAAAATCAGAGACAGTGGATGACTACAAGGAAATAGTGTTTTCTAGACAAAGCAAGACAGTTGTGCAAATAAATTCATAGCACTTGAGATACCAAGCACAAGACCTGTGCAAGCTCAAGCCAGAAAATTCCCAGTACCATGAGGAAGGTAGATAGCTGGGTGGGCAGTGGTGCCATACACTTTTAATCCCAGTATGTGGGAGGCAGAGGCAGGCATATTTCTGTGAGTTTTTGGCCAGCCTGGTATGCAGAGTGAGTTCCAGAACAGAACTACAGTGAAATCCTACTTTGAAAATGTGGTTGGGAAGTAGGCATAAAGTCCCACCCCTAACTGAGGAGCTACTGGACATTGATGGCTACTGGGAAAGGGAGCATCCATTTTCTTTAGATTGTGGCCCTGGCTAGATTGATCAAGCTTCAGTAGAAGGCAACATACCCAAGAGTAAATGGGCAGCACAGCTGTATTTTTGTTTGTTTGCTTTCTTTGCTTTATTTTAAGAGGACACAAAGTTTGGTCGGTTAAGAAGGAAGACCTGACCTGAGAGAAGAACAGATATGCTTAAAATATACTGTGTGAAATTCTCAAAGAACTAATAACAATGAGAAAAAAATTAAGCCCTAAACCCTTTAAGTGGCAATATAACAATGTAAGTGGAAATTCTGATGATGTATGGACCTTCTATTTCCCTTGCTTAAAGGTGGTTCAGTGCACACACATAAGTTAAAGGTGAATCAGTTCACAAACACACACAAGCCTTCTTTCATTCATAAAACTACTAAATGATATCATGCGAAATTACATTTAGGATACATGTACAATCATACATGAAACAGAAATAAATGTCAAGCTTAAACTTGGATCCCACCACCAAAATATTTCATTATGAATTTAAAAGATCCCAGAAACAAAAATAAAAATCTAAGTTCTGCAATGTTTCCAGTCTCAACTAGTTCAATCTAGAAAAAACTACATTTCACCTACTAGTAATAGAAATAAAAGTAATCATATCATATGGCAGTGTTCCCAGGCGTTTAAACTTGATGGCTTTGATATTTGCAAGCCAACCAAATATTTTGACTAAACTACTACCCCATTATTATTATTTCTGCCCTAACAAATCAGTGTCAAGCAGAACTAGGGGATGCTGGCATGCTCTCACCTGTGAGAGCTGCCTTCCTTTACTGGCTTCTCTTCTGTTGAGAACGGAAACTCAGCAGTGTTTACTAATGCAAACCACACAACTGATGACTCCACCAACAGCCCTACAAAGTCACTGAGTTGCTTGAACAAACAGAGGAATGGTGGGAATGAGCAATGCTGGTGTAATTAACTCAGCTCAGATGTGAGTCCTATTGGTGTAGCCACATCTGTAATGGCTTGGACCTTTGTTTCCTGCAAGAATTCTTGCAGCTAGCATCACCTCATGATCATATTATTCTGCACTTCGCATAGAAAAACACTCATCACATGAAGGAGATGAGTATTTGTTGTTGATTCAGTCCCTGAAAGAAATTTCTGTCCAAGGCAATGCATAATTTGATGCAGCTTTCTTTTTTGATTCTCAAGTTGTGGAATCTGGACAATTTCAGTCATTTGCTTAACAAAATTCCCCTAAGCTCTAAGGAAATTCTAGCATATGGTATATAACCAGTAAGCATAATAAAGGACGATAATAAATACCTATATTACTGGGCTATATTTACCTTTTTTACCTTTTTATTGTTTTTCTTGTGAATTTCACATCATAGACCTACTCTCACTCATCTCTCCCTCCTCTCACACCCAACCTCCACCCTTGCAACCTCCTCCCCAACAGAAGAAAAAATCTCATTTTGGAGGCTGCAGAGTGTCACATTATTTCCCACAGTATACTCTTTGTTCACACTTCTTTTCTTACAAATGTTCATTCCAATGACTCGCTGATCTGATACAAGGCCTCTGGCTTCTGTTATTCTATCAATATAAACATCATTGGGACTCCTTTTGGTTACCCTATTGTTGCCCTGTGTCATGGAGGTCCTATAGTAATGGATCTGTAGGACCAGCCCCTTCATGCACTCCAGCAGCTCATTGATGGGGTGGATGTTGTGATGGGCCTATTCAAAGCTCTGGATCTGGGTCTCTCATGCCCTCAGGACCAGCTTCCTCAAAAACCCTGTAACCAGTGCCAGCTCTATCTTGCTGCCCAGGTTAGGTACAGGGTCTGCTCTACCAAGTGTTGCAGCTGGTGAGGCATGTGGCCAATTCTATCACTCTCATGACCCTAGGGCTAGCTCTGCAGTCTGCCATAGGTGGTGAGGGACAAGGAAGGGGAGGATGTCTCTTCCTCTTCTGTGCCCACACACAGCACAGCAGACAAGAGGCAGGGCTGGCTGTCCCACACTTATGTCCTTGGGGCTGATTCACCTGCAACTCCCATTTTCAGGACCAATTCTACTGTGCTGCCCAGGAGAGGTGCAGAAGCTGCTCTCCAAAGGGCTGCATCTGGTGAAAGGCAAGGATAGCTCTCCTGCTCTAATGACCCCAGGGCCAGGTCTTCCCCTTGCTGTAAGCCATAAGGAGTGAGGGGAAAGGAGATTATCTTTCTGATGTCCATGCCACTGCAGAGAGATGGGTGGTAGGTCCAGCTCTCTCATGCTCAAATCCGCAGGCCAGCTCACCCACAACTCACTCAATGTATGTAGGCCACTTACCCTAATACTGCAGCTTGGAGGTAGAAGAGCAGGGTCAGCTCTCCTGCTCCCATGCCTCTAGGGCCAGCTATCCCATGATGCCTAGGTAGCAGGTAAGACCAGATCTGCACAACTCTCACACATCAACATCTGTCTGGCCTTTGATGGTATCAGACCCTGCTGCTGCAGGGCCATAGACCCAGACGTGACCCCTGGTGGCAGACCAGGACTATCCCATGTTCCTTGGTGGCATCACCAGCTACACATAACTGTCTTTTCCTCATTACCCTTGAGTGTCTGGTTCTGCCTCTCTTCTTTGTGTTCATATCCTTCTGTTTCTCATTTTCTTCCATTTCTCTATCACTTACTTGTTCTTACTCCTCTTAGTGGCTCCCAGGGTGTCTGTGTCTAGGGTTGTCTCAGGAGTGGTCTCAGGAGTGCTATACCGTGTTTGTGCATTGTGACACCTGGTAAGGGTCATCTCAAGCATAGTCTGACCTGCCCCCAGTCTTCCTGTATGGTGCTGAACTAGTTGTGATCTCAGGCCGGCTCCTGTCCAGGCACCCTAGTACCAGTCTGGTGGTTGTCCGGGGTTACTACTCATGCAGCTTGCCCCAGTGGACCCTTGAGAGGGTCACCTATCTCTGGTTCACTCCACCCAGGGCTTGTGGTCCCAAGAAGGTTCTTCTAGTCTCCAGCTTTCTTCCTTCCTGAGATCCCTGCCTGGCCTGCCTGGTGCCAGGACTAGTGGTGGTCTCAGGCTAGCTCCCTGTCCAGGTCCCCTGGAGCGGACTGGTAGTAGTCTCAGGTAATATTTTCAGGGAATGTTATGCTACTAATTATTCAGATGTTCACAGGTCAGAACACTGAGTGTGGACATGGGGTGCTTTCCTCTCTGCCTCCTACTGATGCACATGTGACACAAAAAGCCACATCTGCAAAGCCTCTAAGGGCAGATATTTCTAACTCTGAATATAAGCAATAACTATATTCGTATATTATTCTTGGGTGGATGGCTAGAACCTCTCTCATGATCCAATGTGCCACTTATGTTGGTCAAGAAGCCCAAGAGACTCTCACAAAAATGTGCATACCTCAGAAAGTCTTGAGTATCTTGAGTCAAATGAGACAAAGTGGTAGTCGGGCTGCAAGGGCTAAGAATGGCCTCTGGACCCACTCTCTGGGCCTGATTCTCTGCTGCACCATTTCCTGGATCTGGAATTTGGAGGATATGAATGACCCTCTTGAAATCTCCACTTTCCAATCTCCACTTTCTCTTCTGCACAATGGAGATAGGAATAGTAGTTGCTCATGTGGTCTTGAAGACTTGGTGTATTCTGTTCAACAAATGAAGATCTACAAGTGCCTCTGCCATCATCTGAAAGTGACAGCCCATTTGGGGGTTTAAATGCAATCAGACATAATCGTTTTAACAGAAAAAAGGAAGCAGTTCTTGTTTGCTGTGCAAGGTGGGGATGAAGGGGTGCTAGGAACACTGGATGAGATTTCTGTCCTTCATGAGTTGTATGTTCAGGGTGGTAAAAGGCTGAGGATCATGCCAGAATAGACAGTCTGATTATTAAACTAGTAACTGAAATGTGGAGGCTCTGTAGGTCAAACACACAGGAGCTCCAGTGTACACGTGTCACTGCAGGTAGAAGAAAACAACCAGGCTGTGGATAACATGACGCCTTCAGTGTATATAGGTGATCAGAGAGAAGTATTCTTGA